>NW_024749233.1:12500-41691 GCF_018991925.1 Homarus americanus
ACAGACAAAGAGATTGGTAGGTAGGTAGGTGGGTGGTTGGGTAGGTGGGTGGGTAGGAGGTGGTGGGTAAGTGGGTGGGTGGGTAGGTGGGTTGGTGTGTAGGTAGGTGGGTGGGTAGGTAGGTGTGGGGAGGTAGGTAGGTAGGTAGGTAGGTAGGTAGGTGGGTGTGTAGGTAGGTTGTGGTAGAAGGTAGGTGGGTGGGTGGTAGGTGGGTGGGTGGGTAGGTAGGTAGGTAGATAGGTAGGTAGGTAGGTAGGTAGGTGGGTGTGTGGGGTTGGTTGGTAGGTAGGTGGGGTGGGGGGGTAGGTGGGTGGGTGGAGGTGGGTGGGGTGGGTAGGTGGGTGGGTGGGTGGGTGGGTGGGTAGGTGGGTGGGTGGGGTGGGTGGGTGGGTGGGGGTGGAGGGGTGGGTGGGTGGGTGGGTGGGTGGGTGGTGGTGGGTGGGTAGGTGGGTGGGTGGGTAGGTGGATGGTGTAGGTAGGTGGGTGGGTAGGTAGGTGGTAGGATAGGTAGGTAGGTGGTAGGTGGGTAGGTGGGTGGGTGGGTGGTGGGTGGGTAGGTGGGTGGGTGGGTAGGAGGTGGTGGTTGGTTGGTGGTGGATGGGTGGAGGTGGGTGGGTGGGTGGGTGGTGGGTGGGTGGGTGGGTGGGTGGGTAGGTAGGTAGGTGGTAGGTAGGTAGGTAGGTAGGTAGGTTGGTTGGTAGGTGGGTGGGTGGGTGGGTAGGTGGGTGGGTGGGTGGGTGGGTGGGTAGGTGGGTGGGTGGTAGGTAGGTGGTAGGTAGGTAGGTGGTGGTAGGTGGTGGTGTAGGTAGGTGTGGAGTGGTGGGGTGGGTGGGTAGGTGGGTGGGTGGGTGGGTGGGTGGTAGGTAGGTAGGTTGGTGGTAGGTGTGGGTGGGGTGGGTGGGTGTGAGGTGGTGGGTGGGGTAGGTGGTAGGTTGGTTGGTAGGTAGGTGGTGGGTGGGTGGGGGTGGGTGGGTGGGTTGGGTGGGTGGTGAGGTAGTAGGTAGGTTGGTTGGTAGGTAGGTAGCAAATTTCTAAACATAGTCACCATCTATGTACACAATCAGGCACCACACACACACACACAGATCGTCACCTGCATACATTACTGTGTTTGTCAGCTTAAGTCCAAAACATGTTTACTCTGTGATGGATGTGTGTATGTGTGAGGGAATATGTGTGTGCATGTGTGCTGTGTGTGTGTGTGTGTGTGTGTGTGTGTGTGTGTGTGTGTGTGTGTGTGTGTGTGTGTGTGTGTGTGTTTGTTTTATAGCTTCTTAGGTTTGTCCGTTTTCTGTTCTTTGTGTTCATCTGTCTGTGTGTCTGTGCCTTCTTCCATGTCCTATTATTATATTAGTCTCTCTCTCTCTCTCTCTCTCTCTCTATAATCTCCAACACACCCCCACTAAACACCTCACCTTCACCACTAGTTATACACCCATACCATTATACACACCTGAATAACTGTGAAGATAAACATAATTATGGGATGCCACCACTGCTAAATCAAATAAAAAGCTCTTCCCTAAATTGCTAGTCCTTGTTATACGCCATTTCAATAATTGGTGAACCGAGCGCCAGGGTCCTACAGGGCCAGAATTAACGTCAGGGCGTGAGTGTGTTACGGCAAAGACTCGTGTTGTTTTAACCCTGGGAAGCTACGGGAATATAATGAGAACTCTTGCTGGTATTGGTGGTATTCTGAAGCATTATTGTAATATTAGTCAAACTATTTCTATAACTACGTCTAGAGATCAAGTAACATTAGTCATGTATGTCTATTTAAGAGCGTGTTAAAAGGTGTTTCTAAGTTAGCATCATAGGTAGTAGGCAGCTATCAAACAGGGAGGTACTACCACCTGGGAAGATATTGGAAGCATAATGTGTTGTCTAATGGTAGACCCTGCTGCCATATGGCATCACGAAAATTGTGACCAAGTCCCAGGTTGCTGATCTGACTTTGTGCCTCATTTACACACAATTGCAGGGTCTCAATTGTTTCTCTTACTTCGACAACACAACTTATATCCATCGTTTCTCACTAATGATCTTTTTTTTTAATTTTGCATTTATTTATGGTTCTTTATTATTATTATTATTATTATTACTATTACTATTTTCATTATTATTATTATGATCATTATATATATATATTATTATTATTATTATTATTATTATTATTATTATTATTATTATTATTATTATTATTATTATTATTATTATTATTATTATTATTATTATTATTATTATGTATTATTATTATTATTATATTCTCGCCCACCAGACCCTGATGTATTGAACATGTGCCTGGTGGGCATGTTGGCACATGGGCCTTAAAAAAAAAATAATAATAAAAAATATAGTGAGTTACAGGGACTGATCAACAACCAGACTCTTTAGTGGGATGATAAATGGGGAAGAGGATGAGTGGGTGAGTCAGTGAGTGAGTGGAATGAGGAGGAGAGAGGATGCGTAAATGAGTGAGGAAGAAGAGATGAGACAGGTGAACTGGTGGATGTGAAGAGGTCTCCGAGAGGCGCCTCTTGATGGCCCAAAAGCAAATTCTGTAGGCAACTTTATCCCTGTGAGTCTCACCTTCACCCCCTGTGAGCCTTACATCTCCTGCCCCTGTGAGACTTACATCTCTGCCCCTGTGAGCTCACCTCCCCTGCCCCTGTGAGCCTTACATCTCCTGCCCCTGTGAGCCCCACCTCCTGCCCCCAGAGCCTTACATCTCCTGCACCTGTGAGCCTTACATCTCCTGCCCCTGAGCCTCACCCTCCTGCCCCTGTGAGCCTTACATCTCCTGCCCCTGTGAGCCTTACATCTCCTGCCCTGTGAGCCCCACCTCTCCTGCCCCTTGAGCCCCCACCCTCCTGCCCCTGTGAGCCTTACATCTCCCAACCTGTGAGCCTTACATCCCCTGCCCTGTGAGCCCCACCTCTCCTGCCCCTGTGAGCCTTACATCCCTGCCCTGTGAGCCCCACATCTCCTGCACCTGTGAGCCTTACATCTCCTGCCCATGTGAGCCCCCACCTCTCCACATGTATAGATCAATATAATGAAGAAGGTTAAAGATGGGAAGGCCTGGATAAAACAAGAGTAAGGGAGAAAATGAGAGGAGGGAGGTGATGACCCAAGGCGTGACCGTGTGAGTTCAGTGACCCAAAAGCTAATGTTCCCCGCCCACCTCCCTAGACACACACACACACACACACACACACACACACACACACACACACACACACACACACACAAACAGCATCAAAGCTTACATTTCTTTCTTAAATTTCAGTAAATAACGAAATAATTATTAAAGAGATCAATAAAGAGACAGGTTCTATCTTGCTATACATATTGACTCAACAGAGAAGATAATCTACATGGTATATAAACAGAGAGAGATTTCCTTTAATAATACTGTGATAGATATTTGGAATCTTTAGCTACAGAATATCTAATGCAAGAAGAAAAAGATAATTTACAAATACAAGGAAGAATATTTATGTTTTGCATCTTGTCGGCAGATATTTACTCAACGTCACAAGGAACAAAGAAAAATAATCAGGAGACATAATATATATCTTTGGTGAGGTGAGGAGTGTGATGTGAGAGTGTGAGGTGAGAGGAGTGTGATGTGAGGAGAGTGTGAGGTGAGGAGGTGTGATGTGAGGAGTGTGAGGTGAGGGAGAGTGTGGGGTGAGGAGGAGTGTGGGGTGAGGAGAGGTGTGGGGTGAGGGGGAGTGTGATGTGAGGGAGGGAGTGTGGGGTGGGGAGGGTGTGAGGTGAGGGGAGGGTGAGGCAGGGGAGAAGGTGAGGGTGGGGAGGGTGTGAGGTGGGGGGGATGTGATGTGAGGGAGGGTGTGAGGTGAGGGAGGAGTGTGGTGGGGGAGTGTGATGTGGGGAGGTGTGGGGTGAGGGAGGAGTGTGAGGTGAGGGAGGGTGTGGGGTGAGGGGGGGTGTGTGGGGTGAGGGAGGAGTGTGAGTGGGGAGGGGGTGTGGTGGGGGAGGTGTGAGGTGGGGGAGGGGGTGTGGGGTGGGGGGGAGGGGGTGTGGGGTGAGGGAGGAGTGTGAGGTGAGGAGGAGTGTGAGGTGAGGGGAGGAGTGTGAGGTGAGGGAGGAGTGTGAGGTGAGGAGGGTGTGATGTGAGGGAGGGTGTGAGGTGAGGGAGGGTGTGGGGTGAGGGAGGTGTGTGAGGTGAGGGAAGAGGTGTGGGGTGAGGGGAGTGTGGGGTGAGGGAGAGGGGGTGTGGTGAGGGAGGGTGTGAGGTGAGGGAGTGTGGGGTGAGGGAGGGAGTGGTGAGGGAGGTGTGGGGTGAGGGGAGGAGTGTGGGGTGGGGGAGGGGGTGTGGGGTGGGGGAGGGGTGTGAGGGGTGAGGAGGGAGTGTGGGGTGGGGGGGAGGGGGTGTGAGGGTGAGGGAGGGAGTGTGAGGTGAGGGAGGGAGTGAGGTGAGGAGGGTGAGGTGAGGGGGGAGGGAGTGTGAGGTGGGGAGTGTGAGGTGGGGAGAGGGTGTGGGGTGGGGAAGGGAGGTGTGAGGTGGGGAGGAGTGTGGGGTGGGGGAGAGGGGGGTGTGGGGTGGGGAGGGAGTGTGGGGTGGGGAGGAGTGTGGGGTGAGGGAGGGAGTGTGATGTGAGGGAGGGAGTGTGGGGTGAGGGAGGGGGAGTGTGGGGTGAGGGAGGGTGTGGGGTGAGGGAGGGAGTGTGAGGTGAGGGAGGGAGTGTATGATGTGAGGGGAGGGTGTGTATGAGGTGAGGGAGGGAGTGTGAGGGTGAGGGAGGGAGTGTGATGTGAGGGGAGGGAGTGTGAGGTGAGGGAGGGTGTGTGAGGTGAGGGAGGGAGTGTGAGGTGAGGGAGGGTATGAGGTGAGGAGTGTGAGTGGAAGGGGAGGGAGTGTGAGGTGAGGAGGGTGTGAGGTGAGGGAGGGAGTGTGAGGTGAGGGAGGAGGGAGTGAAGGAGTGAGGGAGGGTGTGATGTGAGGGAGGGAGTGTGAGGGTGAGGGAGGGGAGTGTGTGAGGTGAGGGAGGGGAGTGTGAGGTGAGGGAGGGTGTGAGGTGAGGGAGGGAGTGTGAGGTGAGGGAGGGGAGTGTGAGGTGAGGGAGAGGAGTGTGAGGTGAGGGAAGGGGTGTGAGGTGAGGGGAGGAGTGTGTGAGGGTGAGGGGGAGAGAAGTGTGAGGTGAGGGAGTGTGAGGTGAGGAGGGAGTGTGAGGTAAAAGGAGGGAGTGTGATGTGAGGGAGGGAGTGTGAGGTGAGGGAAGAGTGTGAGGTGGGGAGTGTGAGGTGAGGGGAGGAGGGAGTGTGAGGTGAGGGAGGGAGTGGTGAGGGTGGGGTGAGGGAGTGTGATGTGAGGGAGGGTGTGTGAGGTGAGGGAGGGAGGTGGAGTGAGGGAGGGGGAGTGTGAGGTGAGGGAGTGTGGGGTGAGGGGAGGAGTGTGAGGTGAGGGAGGGAGTGTGATGTGAGGGAGGGGTGTGAGGTGGGGAAGGGAGTGTGGTGAGGGAGGGGGTGAGGGTGAGGGAGAGTGTGAGGTGAGGAGGGAGTGTGAGGTGGGGGAGGGAGTGTGATGTGAGGGAGGGAGTGTGAGGTGAGGAGGGAGTGTGAGGTGGGGAGGGGGAGTGTGAGGTGAGGGAGGAGGGAGTGTGAGGTGAGGAGGAGGGAGTGTGAGGTGAGGAGGGGGAGTGTGAGGTGAGGGAGGGAGTGTGAGGTGACGGAGGGAGAGTGTGAGGTGAGGGAGTGTGAGGTGAGGAGGAGGGGGTGTGAGGTGAGGGGAGAGGAGGTGTGAGGTGAGGGAGGGAGTGTGAGGAAGGGGAGGGGAGTGTGAGGAGGTGAGGGAGGGGGAGTGTGAGGTGAGGAGGGGGAGTGTGAGGGTGAGGGGGTGTGAGGTGAGGGAGGAGAGTGTGAGGTGAGGGAGGGAGTGTGAGGTGAGGAGGTGTGAGGTGAGGGGAGGGAGTGTGAGGTGAGGGAGTGTGAGGTGAGGGAGGGAGTGTGATGTGAGGGGAGGAGAGTGTGAGGGTAGGGGAGGGATGTGAAGTGAGGGAGATGTGAGGTGGGGAGGGGAGTGTGAGGTGAGGAGGGAGGTGTGAGGGTGAGGGAGGGAGTGTGAGGTGAGGGAGGGAGTGTGAGGTGAGGAGGGAGGTGTGAGGTGAGGGAGAGGAGTGTGGTGAGGGAGGGAGTGTGGGGTGAGGGAGGGAGGTGTGAGGTGAGGGAGGGAGTGTGAGGTGAGGGAGGGAGTGTGATGTGAGGGAGGGAGTGTGATGTGAGGGAGGGGGTAGAGGTGAGGGAGGGAGGTGTGAGGTGAGGGAGTGGAGTGTGAGGTGAGGAGAGGAGTGTTGAGGTGAGGGAAGAGAGTGTGAGGTGAGGGGGAGGGAGTGTGAGGTGAGGAGAGGTGTGAGGTGAGGGAGGGAGTGTGAGGTGAGGGAGGGAGTGTGAGAGGTGAGGGAGGTGAGGGAGGGAGTGTAGGAGTGAGGGAGGGAGTGTGAGGTAGGGAGGGAGGTGTGATGTGAGGGAGGAGAGTGTGTGAGGTGAGGGGAGGGAGTGTGTGAGGGTGAGGGAGGGAGTGTGAGGTGAGGGAGGGAGTGTGAGATGAGGGAGAGAGAGTGTGTGAGGTGAAGGAGGGTGTGAGGTGAGGGAGGGGAGTGTGAGGTGAGGGAGAGGAGTGTGAGGTGAGGGAGAGGGGGAGTGTGAGGTGAGGGGGAGTGTGAGGTGAGGGAGGGAGTGTGAGGTGAGGAGGGAGTGTGAGGTGAGGGAGGGTGTGAGGTGGGGGAGGGAGTGTGAGGGTGAGGAGGGAGGTGTGAGGTGAGGGGAGTGTGATGTGAGGGAGAGAGGTGAGGTGAGGGAGGGGGAGTGTGAGGTGAGGGAGAGAGTGTGAGGTGAGGGGAGGTGTGAGGTGTGAGGGGAGGGAGTGTGAGGTGGGGAGGGTGTGATGTGAGGGGGAGGAGGTGTGTGAGTTGAGGAGAGACTGTGAAGTGAGGGAGGTTGTGAGGTGAGGGAGGGAGTGTGAGGTGAGGGAGTGTGAGGTGAGGAGGGAGTGTGAGGTGAGGGAGGGAGTGTGAGGTGAGGGGGAGGGAGTGTGAGGTGAGGGAGGGAGTGTGATGTGAGGGAGGAGGGGTGTGAGGTGAGGGTGGGGATTGTGAGGGAGGATTGTGAGGTGAGGGAGGGTGTGTGAGGTGAGGGAGGTGTGAGTGTGAGGGGAGGGAGTGTGAGGTTAATATTACGTTACATCAGCACGTTCATATTTATACACCTCCATACTACACACATCCATACTCATATACATTCATAGAATACACGTTCATACATATACGCGTTTTTATATACACGTTCATACATATACACGTTCCTCATATACACGTCCATACTTACACCTTCCATGCTTATACACATCACACTTACACACGTCCATACTTACACGTTCATACACACACGTTCATACTCAAGAAATATCTCCTAAGTGTAATAGAAATTACCCCCTAAAGGGTTCATGTAGTGATGGCACCAACACACCTCTCTCAGCACTCACAATTACCTGTGTACTATGTGTATCCTGGTGAGTGTGTGTCCAGTATATCCAGTATTTACACACACATGCCTTCACACTAACTACAACACTTCCTATATCTACTACACTCACACACCTCCTGTATTCTGCTACACTATCTACTGTACCTCTCTTAGACCTCCCCGCCTCCTACACTCTACACCATGCCTGCCTCTCCTACACCACCCCCCTACCCATCCCTGCCCCACACCCCCACCCCCACCCCCACGACACCCTCACATCCTCCTACACCGACACCCTCCACACCCTCTACACCCTCACCACCATCCTACACCCTCCACACCCTCTGCCCCTCCTCACCATCCCTACCTCCACACCCTCTACACCCTCCACCATCTCTACACCCCTACACCCTCCCCCTCCTACACCCTCCTACACCCTCCCTACACCATCCCTACACCCTCCTACACCCTCCCCACCCTCTACACCCTCCTACACCTCCTACACCCTCTACACCCTCCTACACCATCCGACACCTCTACACCCTCTGACCACTTTCTCGGTGAGTGAAACAATAATAACATAAATCATCATTAACTACGTTGACTATCACTAAAAAATCCTCCCTCGCGCGAACATCCATCACTGTGGTCAGGACAGGCTGGTAATGGGCTGACTGAACTCGGTATAAAAATGTCCAGCGTAGGAATATGTCGGGGCGCGCAGATGGGCGGGAGGATGAGAAAGTAACGCAATTTAAAGTTCATTTCCAGAAGCCATTGGCAACATCGACGGACACATAACTCACAGCCAGCGACCTTGATGCTGTGTGTGTGTGTGTGTGTGATGAAATGTTATTGATGTATTGTGTGTGTGTGTGTGTGTGTGTGTGTGAAAAACAAACACCGACCCTGTAATACTTGATAATGGTTTTGTATTCTTGTGTACTTGAGAAAGAGGCAGAAAAGTAAACCAGTCTTTGTTAGGTTGTGGGATTGCGTGTCGAGGCTTTAATGATGTTGTCGTCGCTGGGAGGTGGTAATGATATTCTCTCTCTCTCTCTCTCTCTCTCTCTCTCTCTCTCTCTCTCTCTCTCTCTCTCTCTCTCTCTCTCTTTGTCAAAATATTGTGTAGTATCACAAGGTTTATTCCGCCCGTATCGTCATTGAAAGTTTTTAATAAGAATAGTTGTGAAATGTCTTTGTATGGCCAAGGATGGAACGTTATAAAAAATTCCGACAAAACATCCAATAATTCTCTCAACTTTTACTGTCTTCAATATTTTTTAGCGTTCATGATTCGTCTCCAGAGTAGTCGGATAGTTTTAGATGTTAGTTTGATGTTGCTTAAGAATAATGTCTCTTATTTTTTATCATGTAGAAAATTGGGATAGTTATTTGTCACTCGTTAGTTTCAGTTTGTGGTATACATCTCTCTTTCTCTCCCTCTCATCTTTCTCTCTCTCTCTCCTCTCTCTCTCTCTCTCTCTCTCTCTCTCTCTCTCTCTCTCTCTCTCTCTCTCTCTCTCTCTCTCTCTGCTCCCATGATCCCATTCATCTCAACAAAGATCTCCATTATCAAGAATCACACGATCCTCACAGACTGCCACACATCCCATGCACTCAGTGACATATACCAAACACATCCCCAAAGTGTCATATAGTCCCCCCTACACACACACATACCCACACACAATGCCACATAATGCCACGCAATCCAAACAGTGTCAAACACAACTCACACAGTGCCACATACTCCCCCGGATCTCTTGGCTGTACACACACACACACACACGCATACACTCACACACGCACACAACGCTTTCATCGATTTCGATAAAATTTCCATAACAGCCTCTCACAGGAAATGAAGCAGGAAGCCCACACTCCATTGTTGGCAGGTTGTTGTATACTGAAGAGAGGGAGAGACAGACAAAGAGAATGAGATAAAACTAGATATTTTGGAGGATGGATGAATCAATACAGAGAAAGATAGCAAGAGAAATAGACCAAAACGGAGAGAGAAAATAGATGAGTCAGAAGGTTCATTAGTCAATACCGATAGGAAGTGGCATTGAGGGATAGGACAGATAGACAAATAAACAGAGATAGAAGTGGATAATTCAACAAATAGTTGGGTGCTTGCCGAGGAAAAGTGGCAGTAATGGGAAAGAGAAGAAGAAACTCACCACTTGTATACCTTTACGTCCCTCGTGTGTGAAATCATCTATCAGTCAGATCAGAAAAGGCGGAAATTGGACTGGGTAACCATAGCAAAATAAAGTGAGTAATCTACCCCATATGGTCCATGGTCCTCGCTTAGTTCCTCCACCATATTCTTCTAGTGTGCCTTTTATATCCTAGGTGTGAAGCTCCTATTTATATCCCTAGTGGCCCTGTTATATCTCCCTAGTGGCAGCTCCTGTTATATTCTTCCCTAGTGTGGCTCTGTTATATTCTTCCCTAGTTGCAGCTCCTATTATATTCTCTCCCCTAGTGTGGCTCCTGTTATATTCTCCCCCTAGTGTAACTCCTGTTATATTCTCCCCTAGTGTGGCTCCCCTGTTATATTCTTCCCTAGTGTGGCTCCCCTATTATATTCTCCCCTAGTGTGGCTCCCTGTTATATTCTTCCCCTAGTGTGCTCCCCTATATATTCTCCCCTAGTGTGGCTCCCTGTTATATTCTCCCTAGTGTGGCTCCCTGTTATATTCTCCCCTAGTGGCCCTAGCTCCCCTGTTATATTCTTCCCCTAGTGTGGCTCCCCTATTATATTCTCCCCTAGTGTGGCTCCCTGTTATATTCTCCCCTAGTGTGGCTCCCCTGTTCATATTCTCCCCCTAGTGTGGCTCCCTGTTATATTCTCCCCTAGTGTGGCTCCTTATATTCTTCCCTAGTGTGGCTCCCCTGTTATATTCTCCCCTAGTGTGGCTCCTGTTATATTCTCCCCTAGTGTGGCTCCCTGTTATATTCTCCCTATTGTGGCTCCCCTGTTATATTCTCCCCTAATTAGTGCCCCTGTTATATTCTCCCCCTAGTGCTTGGCTCCCTGTTATATTCTCCCCTAGTGGCTCCCTGTTATATTCTCCCCTAGTGTGGCTCCCCTGTTATATTCTCCCTAGTGTGGCCCCTGTTATATTCTTCCCTAGTGTGGCTCCCTCTTTATATATCCCCTATGTGGCTCCCCTGTTATATTCTTCCCCTAGTGTGGCTCCCTGTTATATCCCCTATGTGGCTCCCTGTTATATTCTTCCCCTAGTGGCTGGCTCCCTGTTATATTCTTCCATTCCCCCCTAGTGTGGCTCCCTGTTATATTCTCCCCTAGTGTGGCTCCCTGTTATATTCTCCCTAGTGTGGCTCCTGTTATATTCTCCCCTAGTGTGGCTCCCTGTTATATTCTCCCCAGTGTGACTCCCTGTTATATTCTCCCCTAGTGTGGCTCCTATTTATATCCCCCTAGTGTGGCTCCTGTTATATTCTCCCTAGTGTGGCTCCCCTATTTATATTCTTCTCTCCTAGTGTGGCTCCTGTTAATATTCTTCCTAGTATATCCCCCTAACTCCTATATTCTTCCCCTAGTGTGGCTCCCTGTTATATTCTCCCCTAGTGTGGCTCCCTGTTATATTCTTCCCTAAAGGTGTAGCTCCCTGTTATATCCCCTAGTGTGGCTCCCCTGTTATATCCCCTAGTGTGGCTCCTGTTATATTCTTCTCCTAGTGTGGCTCCCCTGTTATATCCCCCTAGTGTGGCTCCTGTTATATCCCCCTAGTGTGGCTCCCTGTTAATTCTTCCCTAGTGTGGCTCCTGTTATATCCCCCTAGTGTGGCTCCCTGTTATATCCCCCTGAGTTAGTGGCTCCCTGTTATATTCTTCCCTAATTGGCCCAAGCTCCCTGTTATATTCTTCTCTAGTGTGGCTCCTGTTATATTCTCCCCTAGTGTGGCTCCTGTTATATTCTCTAGTGTGGCTCCTGTTATATTCCCCCTAGTGTGGCTCCCTATTTATATCCCTAGTGTGGCTCCCTGTTATATTCTTCCCCTATGTGTGGCTCTCTGTTATATTCCCCTAGTGTGGCTCCTGTTATATCCCCCTAGTGTGGCTCCCCTGTTATAATATTCTCCCCCTAATTGTGACTCCTATATTCTCCCTAGTGCTGTCTCCCCTGTTATATTCCCCTAGTGTGGCTCCCTGTTATATCCCCCCTAGATTGTGGCTCCCCTGTTATATCCCCCTAGTGTGGCTCCTATTTATATTCTTCCCTAGTGTGGCTCCTGTTTATCCCCTAGTGGCTCCCTGTTATATCCCCCTAGTGTGGCTCCCTGTTATTCTTCCTAGTGTGGCTCCCTGTTATATCCCCCCCTAGTGTGGCTCCCTGTTATATTCCCCTAGTGTGGCTCCCCTGTTATATTCTTCTTCCCTAGTGTGGCTCCCCTGTTATATCCCCCTAGTGTAGCTCCTGTTATATTCCCCTAGTCTGGCTCCTGTTATAATTCTTCCCTAGTGTGGCTCCCTGTTATATTCTTCCCTAGTGTGGCTCCTATTTATATCCCCCTAATCTTGGCTCCCTGTTATATCCCCTAGTGTGGCTCCTGTTGCTCCCTAGTGTGGCTCCTATTTATATTCTTCCCTAATTTGGCTCTCCTTTATATTCTTCCCTAGTGTGGCTCCCCTGTTATATCCCCTAGTGTGGCTCCCTGTTATATTCCCTAGTGTAAACCTGTTATATCCCCTAGTGTGGCTCCTGTTATATCCCTAGTGTGGCTCCTGTTATATTCTCCCCTAGTGTGGCTCCTGTTATATTCTCCCTAGTGGCTCCTGTATATTCTTCCCTAGTGTGGCTCCCTATTTATATCCCCCTAGTGCTTGGCCCTGTTATATTCTTCCCTAGTAGCTTCCCCTGTTATATCCCCTAGTGTGGCTCCCTGTTATATTCCTCCCTAGTGTGGCTCCTGTTATATCCCCTAGTGTGGCTCCCTGTTATATTCTCCCCTAGTGTAGCTCCTGTTATATCCCCTAGTGTGTCCCTATGTATATTCTCCCTAGTGTGGCTCTATTATATTCTTCCCTATGTGGCTCCCCTGTTGTATTTCCCCTAGTGTGGCTCCTGTTATATTCTCCCTAGTGTGACTCTGTTATATTCTCCCCCTAGTGGCTCTATTATATTCCTCCCTTAGTGTGACTCCCTGTTATATTCTTCCCCTAGTGTGGCTCCCTGTTATATTCTCCCCCTAGTGTGGCTCCCTGTTATATTCTCCCCTAGTGTGGCTCCCCTGATATTCTCCCCTAGTGTGGCTCCCTGTTATATTCTCCCCTAGTGTGACTCCCCAATTATATTCTCCCCTAGTGTGACTCCTGTTATATTCTTCCCCTAGTGTGGCTCCCTGTATATTCTCCCTATGTGGCTCTCCTGTTATATTCTTCCCTAGTGTGGCTCCTATTATATTATTCTCCTAGTGTGACTCCTATTTATATTCTTCTCTAGTTGGCTCCTATTATATTCTCCCCTAGTGTGGCTCCCCTATTATATTCTCCCTAGTGTGACTCCTGTTATATTCTCCCCTAGTGTGGCTCTCCATCATATTCTCCCTAGTGTGGCTCCCCTGTTATAATTCTCCCTAGTGTGGCTCCCCTGTTATATTCTCCCTAGTGTGGCTCTCCCGTCATATTCTCCCCTAGTGTGGCTCCCTGTTATATTCTCCCCTAGTGTGGCTCTCCCGTCATATTCTCCCCCCTAGTGTGGCTCCCTGTTATATTCTCCCTAGTGTGGCTCCTATTATATTCTCCCTAGTGGCTCCCCATTATATTCTCCTAGTGTCCCCTGTTATATTCTCCCTAGTGTGGCTCTCCGTCATATTCTCCCCTAGTGGCTCCCTGTTATATTCTCCCCTAGTGTGGCTCTCCCGTCATATTCTCCCCTAGTGTGGCTCCTGTTATATTCTCCCCTAGTGTGGCTCCCTGTTATATTCTCCCAGTGTGGCTCTCCCGTCATATTCTCCCCCCTAGTGTGGCTCCCCTATTATATTCTCCTATGGCTCCCTGTATATTCTCCCCAGTGACTCCCTATTATATTCTCTCTCCCTAGTGTGGCTCTCGTCATATTCTCCCCTAGTGTGGCTCCCCTGTTATATTCTCCCCTAGTGTGGCTCCCATCATATTCTCCCCCCTAGTTTGGCTCCCCTATTATTCTCCCCTAATTGTAGCTCCCTGTTATATTCTCCCCTAGTGTGGCTCTCCCGTGTATCCCCCCCTAGTGTGGCTCCCTGTTATATTCTCCCTAGTGTGGCTCTCCGTCATTTCTCCCCTAGTGTGGCTCCCTGTTATATTCTCCCTAGTGTGGCTCCCTGTTATATTCTCCCGTAGTGTGGCTCTCCGTCATATTCTCCCCTAGTGTGGCTCCTATTATATTCTCCCTAAGATTGCTCCCTATTTATATTCTCCCTAGTGTGCTCTCCCGTCATATTCTCCCCCTAGAGTGGCTCCCTGTTATATTCTCCCTAGTGTGGCTCCCTGTTATATTCTCCTAGTGTGACTCCCCTGTTATATTCTCTCCCTAATGTGGCTCCTGTTATATTCTCCTAATTAGCTTGGCTCCTGTTATATTCTCCCTAGTGTGGCTCTGTTATATTCTCCCCTAGTGTGGCTCTCATCATATTCTCCCCTAGTGGCTCCTGTTATATTCTCCCCCCTAGTGTGGCTCCTGTTATATCCCCCTAGTGTGGCTCCCTATTTATATTCTCCCTAGTGTGGCTCCCCTGTTATATCCCCTAGTGTGGCTCCTGTTATATTCTCCCTAGTGTGGCTCCCCTGGTATATCCCTAGTGTGGCTCCCCTGTTATATTCTCCCTAGTGTGGCTCCCCTGTTATATTTTCCCCTAGTGTGGCTCCTGTTATATTCTCCCCTAGTGTGGCTCCTGTTATATTCTCTCCTAGTGTGACTCCCCTGTTATATTCTTCCCTAGTGTGGCTCCCTGTTATATTCTCCCTAGTGTGACTCCTGTTATATTCTCCTAGTGGCCCCTATATCTCCCCTAGTGTGGCTCCCTGTTATTCCCCTAGTGTGGCTCCTGTTATATCCTCCCTAGTGGCTCCCTGTTATATTCTCCCTAGTGTGGCTCCCTGTTATATCCCCTAGTATGCTCCCCTGTTATATTCTCCCCTAGTGTGACTCTGTTATATTCTTCCCCTAGTGTGGCTCCCTATTATATTCTCCCCTAGTGTGGCTCCCTGTTATATTCTCCCCTAGTGTGACTCCCCTGTTATATTCTTCCCCTAGTGTGGCTCCCTGTTATATTCTCCCTAGTGTGACTCCTGTAATATTCTCCCCTAGTGTGGCTCCCTATTATATTCTCCTAGTATGAGCTCCCCTATTATATTCTCCCTAGTGCTTGGCTCCCTGTTATATTTCTCCCTAGTGTGGCTCCCTGTTATATTCTCCCCTAATTATTGGCTCCCCTGTTATATTCTCCCCTAGTGTGGCTCTCCCGTTATATTCTCCCCTAGTGTAACCTATTTATATTCCCTAGTGTGCTCCTATTTATATCCCTAGTTGAAACCATATTTATATTCTTACCAGGTGTGGCTCCCCTGTTATATACCCTAGTATGGCTCCTCTGTTATATTCTCCCCTAGTGTAGCTCTATTTATATCCCCTACTGTGGCTCCCTTTTATATTCTCCCGTGAGTGTGATCCCCTATTATATTCTTCCCTT
This sequence comes from Homarus americanus, assembly GCF_018991925.1. Classification (NCBI taxonomy): domain Eukaryota; kingdom Metazoa; phylum Arthropoda; class Malacostraca; order Decapoda; family Nephropidae; genus Homarus; species Homarus americanus. Next base: position 27,697 of record NW_024749233.1, read on the forward strand.
AGTGTGGCTCCCTGTTGTTTTTCTCCCGAGTGGCTCCTGTTATATTCTTCCCCTAAGTAGCTCCCTATTTATTCTCCCCTAGTGTGCTCCTGTTATATTCTCCCCTAATGTAGCTCCCCTGTTATATTCTTCCCTATTGTGCTCCTATTATTCTCCCTAATGTGGCTCTAATTTATATTCTCCCCTAGTGTGGCTCCCTATATATTCTCCCTAGTGTGCTCCTGTTATATTCTTCCCCTAGTATGGCTCCCTGTTATATTCTCCCCTAGTAAATTACCAATTTCCCTAGTGTTTCCCCTGTATATTCTCCCCTAGGTTGTTTGTAGCCATCGTGTAGCTCCCTGTTATATTCTCCCCTAGTGTGACTCCTATTATATACTCCCCCCATAAGTGTAGCTCCTGTTATATTCTCCCCTAAGTGTGCCTCCCTGTTATATATTCTCCCTAGTGTGACTCCCTGTTATATTTCTAGTGTGGCTCTATTACTTAATTCTCCCCTAGTGACTCCTTTTATATTCTTCTCTAGTGGCTCCCTGTTATATTCTCCCCTAGTGTATGCTCCCTGTTATATTTCTCCCTAATTGCTACTCCTGTTATATTCTCCTAGTGTAGCTCCTGTTATATTCTCCTAGTGTGCTCTCACTATTATATTCTCCCTAGTGTACTCCCCTGTTATATTCTTCCCTAGTGTGGCTCCCCCTATTATTTTTCTCCTAGTGTGGCTCTCCTTTATATTCTTCCCTAGTGTATGACTCCTATTATATTCTCTCCTAGTGTGGCTCTCTGTTATATTCTCCCTAGTGTGGCTCCCTGTTATATTCTCCCTAGTGTGGCTCCCTGTTATATTCTCCCTAGTGTGGCTCTCCATCATATTTCTCCCTAGTGTGGCTCCCCTGTATATTCTCCCTAGTGTGGCTCTCGTCATATTCTCCCCTAGTGTGCTCCCTGTTATATTCTCCCTAGTGTGGCTCTCCGTCATATTTCTCCCCCCTAGTGCTTGGCTCCCTATTATATTCTCCCTAGGTGGCTCCCCCTATTCATATTCTCCTAGTTGGCTCCTATTATATTTCTCCCCTAGTGTGGCTCTCCGTTATATTCTCCTAGTGTGGCTCCCTGTTATATTCTCCCCTAGTGTGACTCCCCTATTATATTCTCTCCCCTAGTGTGGCTCTATTATATTCTCCTAGTGTGGCTACCTGTTATATTCTCCCCTAGTGTGTCTCAGTCATATTCTCCTAGTGTGGCTCCCTGTTATATTCTCCTAGTGTGGCTCTCCCGTCATTATTATTCTCCCCTAGTGTGGCTCCTGTTATATTCTCCCTAGTGTGGCTCTGTTATATTTCCCTAATTGTTGGCTCTGTCATATTCTCCCTAGGTATCTCCCTATTATATTCTCCCTAATTGTGCTCCCCTATTATATTCTCCTAGTTCTTGCTCCTATTATATTCTCTATTGTGGCTCTCCCGTCATATTCTCCCCTAGTGGCTCTCTGTTATATTCTCCCCTAGTGTAGGCTCTCTATTATATTCTCCCCTATTCTCCCTATTATATTCTCCCTAGTGTGGCTCCCTGTTATATTCTCCTAGTGTGGCTCTCCTGTCATATTCTCCCCTAGTGTGGCTCCCTGTTATATTCTCCTGTCTTGGCTCTCCCGTCATATTCTCCCCTAGTGTGGCTCTGTTATATTCTCCCTAATGTGGCTCCCTATTATATTCTCCCCTAGTGTGGCTCCCTGTTATATTCTCCTTAGGTAGCTCCCTCATATTCTCCCCTATTATATCTCTCCCTAGTGTGGCTCCCCTGTTATATTCTCTAGTGTGGCCCCTACATATTCTCCCCTATTGTGGCTCTGTTATATTCTCTGTGGCTCCCTGTTTATTCCCCCTAGTGTAGCTCCCCTGTTATATTCTTCCCAATTGCTCCCCTGTTGTCCCCTAGTGGCCTGGCTCCCCTGTTAAATTTATTCCCCCTAGTGTGGCTCCCTGTTATATTCTTCCTATTGTAGCTCTGTCATATTCTTCCCTAGTGTGGCTCCCTGTTATATCCCCTAGTGTGGCTCCCCTATTTATATCCCTAGTGTTGCTCCCTGTTATATCCCCCTACTCCCTGTTATATTCTTCCTAGTGTAGCTCTCTATTATATTCTTCCCTAGTATGTAGCTCTGTATATCCCCTAGTGGCAGCTCCTGTTATATTCTCCCTAGTGTGGCTCCTGTTATATCCCCTAGTGTAGCTCCCTATTTATATCCCTAGTGTGCTCCCTGTTATATTCTCCCCTAGTGGCTCCCATATTTATACCGTAGTGTGACTCTATTTATATTTATTCCTAGTGTGGCTCCTGTTATATCCCCCTAGTGTGGCTCCCTGTTATATTCTTCCCTAGTGGATACCCTGTTATATCCCCTAGTTAGCTCCCTGTTATATTCTCTAGTGTGGCTCTATTATATCTCCCCTAGTGTAGCTCCCCTGTTATATTCTCCCCTAGGTGGCTCCGTTATATCCCCTAGTGGTAACTTCTATTATATTCTCCCCTAGTGGCTCCCCTGTTATATTCTTCCTAGTGGCTCCCCTGTTGTATTCTCCCTAGTAGCTAGCTCCCTGTTATATTCTCCCCTAGTGTGACTATCCTGTTATATTCTCCCCTAGTGTAGCTCCCTATTATATCTCCATAGTGCTTTCCTGTTATATTCTTCCCTAATAAATGGCTCCCTGTTATATTCTCCCCTAGTGTGGCTCCCTGTTATATTCTCTAGTGTAGCTCTGTTATATTCTCCCCTAGTGTGGCTCCTGTTATATTTCTCCTAGTGGCTGACTCCCCAATTATATTTCTCTAATTAGCGGCTCCTGTTATATTTAACCCTAGTGTGGCTCCTGTTATATTCTCTCCCCTAGTATTGTCTCCTGTTATATTCTTCCCTAGTGGCAGCTCCTATTATATTCTCCCCTAGTGTGACTCCCCTGTTATATCTTACTCTAGTGTAGCTCTATATATTCTCCCCTAATTAGCTCCTATTATATTCTCCCCTAGTGTGACTCCCTGTTATATTCCCCTAATTGTAGCTCTCCATCATATTCTCCCTAGTAGCTCCCCTGTTATATTCTCCTAGTGTGGCTCCTCTGTATATTCTCCCCTAGTGTGGCTCTCCCGTCATATTCTCCCCCTAGTGTGGCTCCCCTGTTATATTCTCTAGAGTGGCTCTCCCCGTCATATTCTCCCCTAGTGGCAGCTCCTGTTATATTCTCCCTAATTGTGGCCCCCAACTCTGTTCTCCCCTAGTGCAGCTCCCCAGTATATTCTCCCTAGTGTTAGCTCCTGTTATATCTCCCTAGTGTAGCTCTCCATCATATTCTCCCCCTAGTGTGGCTTCCCTGTTATATTCTCCCTAGTGGCTCTCCCGTCATATTCTCCCCTAGTGTGGCTCCCTGTTATTCTCCCTTGGCTCCCCTATTTATATTCTCCCCTAATGTAGCTCCTCATCCTTATTCTCTCCCCTAAATGCTCTATTATATTCTCCCTAGTGTGGCTCCCCCTATTATATTCTCCCCTAGTAGTGACTCCCCTGTATTACTCTAGTGTGCTCCCGTCATATTCTCCCCTAATGCTCCCCTGTTATATTCTCCCTAGTGTGCTCCCTATTATATTCTCCCCCTAATTTTAGCTCTATTATTTCTCCTAGTGCAGGCTCCTGTTATATTCTCCTAGTGCTGGCTCTCGTCATATTCTCCCTAGTGTGGCTCTGTTATATTCTCCCTAGTGTGGCTCTCCCATCATATTCTCCCCTAGTGTAGCTCCCCTGTTATATTCTCCCTAGTGTGGCTCCCATTATATTCTCCCGTAGTGTAAATCTCCCGTCTTATCTCTCCCCTAGTGTAGCTCCCCTATATATATTCTCCCCAGTGTGGCTCCCCTGTTATATTCTCCCCCTAGTGGCAGCTCTCCCGTCATATTCTCCCCTAGAGTAGCTCCCTTATATTCTCCCCTAGTCAGCAGCTCCCCATTTATATTCTCCCCTAGTGCTGACTCCCTATTATATTCTCCCCTAGTGTGCTCTATTATATTCTCCTAATTTTGGCTCTGTTCTCCTAGTGGCTCCCTGTTATATTCTCCTAGTGTGGCTCTCCCATCATATTCTCCCCTAGCTTGAGCTCCTGTATATTCTCCCCCTAGTGTGAAACCCTTTTATATCCCCTAGTGTAGCTCCCCTTATATATTCTCCCTAATGTGGCTCCCCTGTTATATCCCCTAGTCCTTGCTCCCTGTTATATTCTCCCCTAGTGTAGCTCCCCTCTTATATCCCCTAATTAGCCAGCTCCCCTGTATTCTCCCCTAGTGTGACTCCCCTGTTATATTCTTCCCCTAGTGTAGCTCCCTATTATATTCTCCCTAATGTAGCTCCCCATATTCTCCAATAGTCTTGACTCCCTATTTATATTCTTCCCCTAATGCTGAAACCCTATTTATATTCTCCCTAGTAGCAACTCCCCTATATTCTCCCTAGTGTGGCTCCCCTATTATATTCTCCCCTAATTTTGAACCCCTATTTATTCTTCCCAATTGTGGCTCCTGTTATATTCTCCCTAGTGGCAGCTCCCTGTTATATTCTCCTAGTGTGGCTCTGTTATATCCCCCCCTAGTAGCAGCTCCCTGTTCACTATTCTCCCCTAGTGGCAACTCCCTGTTATATTCTTCCCTAGATGTAGCTCCCCTGTATATTCCCCTAGTGTAGCTCCTGTTATATTCTCCCTAGTGCTGACTCCCTGTTATATTCTTCCCTAGTGGCTCCCATTTATAACCCCTACTCCCAATTGTGACTCACCATCTCTCCCTATTGGCAGCTCCCTATATTCTCCCCTAATTGAAACCCTATATATCCTCCCTAATTGTGGCTCCCCATTTATATTCTCCCTAGTAGCTAGCTCCCCTATTATATTCTCCCCTAGTGGCAACTCCTGTTATATTCTCACTAGTGTGGCTCTCCCTCATATTCTCCTAGTGGCTCCCCTGTTATATTCTCCTAGTGTAGGCTCCTGTATATCCCTAGTGTGGCTCTGTTATAATATCCCTAGTGTGGCTCTGTATATCCCCTAGTGGCAAACCATATTTATATTCATACACTAGTGTAGCTCCTATTTATATCCCCTAGTGTAGCTCCCCATTTATATTCTCCCATGTGACTCCCCTATTATATTCTTCCCTAGTGCTGGCTCCCCTGTTTTTCCTACACTAGTGTGACTCCCTGATATATTCTTCCCTAGTATGTCCCTAATATATTCTCCCCTAGTGTGCTCCTGTTATATTCTCCCTAAATTTGACTCCCATTTATATTCTTCCCTAATGCTGAACCTATTTATATTCTCTAGTGTGACTCTGTTATATTCTCCCCTAGTGTGGCTCTATTATATTATCTAGTGTTCCCCTTTTATATTCTTCCTTGAAAAACCTGTTATATTCTCCCTAGTGGCAACCATAAATATTCACAAAGTGTTACTCTGTTATATTCTCCCCTAGTGCTGACTCCCCTGTTATATTCTCCTAGTGGCTCTGTTATATTCTCCCCTGGTGTGACTCTGTATATTCTCCCCTAGTGTTTCTAATTCTCCTAGTGTGACTCCTGTATATTCTTCCTAGTGTAGCTCCTGTTATATTCTCCTAGTGTGGCTCCCTGTTATATTCTCCCTAGTGTGACTCCCCTGTTATATTTACCCTAATGGCCCTATATATATTCTCCCTAGTGTGACTCCCCTATATATTCTCCCCTAGTGTACTCCCCCTGTATATTACTTCCCTAGCATGCTTTACTTTCTCCCCTAGTGCTCTCCTTATATTCTTCCCTAGTAGCAGCTCACCTGTTATATTCTCCCCCCTAGTGTAGCTCTCTGTTATATTCTCCCCTAGTGTGCTCCCTATTATATTCTCTCCCTAGTGTAGCTCTCCCGTCATATTCTCCCCCTAGTGGCTCCCCATTTATATTCTCCTAGTGGCTCTGTTATATTCACACTAGTGGCTCTCCCGTCATATTCTCCCTAGTGTGACTCCACCATTTGTATTCTCCTAGTGGCAAAATACTCCCGTCATATTCTCCCCCTAAACCAGCAGCTCCTGTATATATTCTCCCCTAGTGTAGCCTCCATCCAATATTCTCCCTAGTGCTCCCTATTATATTCTCCCTAGTGGCATCCCTATTATATTCTCCCTAGTGCTGACTCCCTATTATATTCTCCCCAAGTGCTCTCATTATATTCTCCCCTAGTAGCTCTATTGTATTCTCCCCTAATGCTGCTCTATATATTCTCCCCCTAGTGTGGCTCTATTATATTTACATAAAGTGGCACCCTATTTATATTCTCCCTAGTGTGGCTCCCGTCATATTCTCCCCTAGTGGCCTCCCTATTTATATTCTCCCTAGTGTAGCTCTCATCCATATTCTCCCCTAGTGTGACTCCCCATTGTAATTCTCCCCTAATTTGACTCCCTTTATATTCTCCCCCTGGTGGCAAAACCCTGTGCCTCCACTGCTTGGCTCCCTGTTATTCTCCCTAGTGTCACCCGTCATATTCTCCCTAGTGTGGCTCCCTGTTATCATTTCTAGTGTAGCTCTCCGTCATTATTCTCCCCCTAGGCTAGCTCCCCTGTTATATTCTCCCCTAGTGTAGCTCCCCTGTTATATTCTCCCCAGTGGCTCCCCGTCATATTCTCACTAGTGCTCCTATTATATTACTCCCCTAGTAGCCCCTATTATATTCTCCCCTAGTACTTGACTCCATTATATTCTCCCTAGTGTGACTTCCACGTAATTCCCACTAGTGTGGCTCCTGTTATTCTCCCCCTAGTGTAGCTCCCTATATTCTCCCTATTGTAGCTCTTTATATTCTCTAGTGTGACCCCTGTTATATTCTCCTAGTGTCGAAAACCTTCCCTGTCATATTCTCCCTAGTGTGGCTCCTGTTTATTCTCCCTAGTGGCAGCTCTCCGTCCTAAAGCTTCTCCCCTAGTAATTAGCTCCCTGTTATATTCTCCCCTAGTGTAGCTCCCCTATATATTCTCCTAGAGTGAGCTCCCCTGTTACCATTCTACCCAAGTGTAGCTCTCCAGTCTTATTCTCCCCTGTTAGCTCCCCTATTATATTCTCCCCTAGTGTAGCTCCCCTGTTATAACCTCCCTAGTGTTTCCCTATTATATTCTCCCTAGTGTGCTCCCTGTTACTCCCCCTAAGTAGCCTCCCCTAATTATATTCTCCCCTAGTGGCTCTATTATATTCTCCCTAGTGAGCTCCCCTGTTATATTCTCTCCCCTAGTGTAGCTCCCCTGTTATATTCTTCCTAGTGTGACTCTGTTATATTCTCCTTAGTGTGACTCTGTTATATTCTCCCTAGTGTGGCTCTGTTATATTCTCCCCTAGTGTGACTCCCCTATTATATTCTCCTAGTGTAGCTCCTGTTATATTCTTCTAGTGTGACTCCCTGTTATATTCTCCCCTAGTGTGGCTCTCCTGTTTCTTCCCTAGTGGCGCTCCCTATTTATATTCTCCCCTAGTGCCAGCTCCCCTGTTATATTCCCTAGTGTAGCTCTCCCGTCATATTCTCCCCTAAGTAGCTCCCCTGTATATTCTCTCCTAGTGTGGTCCCCCATATTCTTCATTGTGGCTCTCCTGTGTCTCCCCTAGTGCGGCTCCCTGTTATATTCTCCCCTAGTGTGGCTCCTGTTATGTTTCTCTAGTGGCGCTCCTATTATATTCTCCCCTAGTGTTGGCTCCCTGTTATATTCTCCCTAGTGGCAGCTCCTGTTATATTCTTCCCTAGTATGACTCCTGTTATATTCTCCCCTAGTATGGCTCCTATTTATATTCTACCCCTGTGCTGACTCCCCTGTATATTCTCCCCTAGTGTGACTCCCTGTATATTCTCCCCTAAAATGCTGACTCTATTATATTCACACTAGTGCTGACTCTGTTATATTCTCCCCTGACGACCCTATTTATAATTACCCTAGTAGCAGCTCTGTTATATTCTCCCTAGTACTCCCATTTATATTCTCCCCCTAGTGTAGCTCTGTTATATTCTTCCCCTAAGTGCTCCCCTGTTATTTCTCCCTAGTGCTGACTCCCTGTTATATTCTCCCCCCTAGTGCTGACTCCATTTATATTCTCCTAGTGTGTCTATTTATATTCTTTAATTGTGACTCCTGTTATATTCTCCCACAGTGTCACTCCCTATTCATATTCTCTCTAGTGGCCTCCCGTCATATTTCCCCTAATTGTAGCTCCCTATTTATATTCTCCCCCTAGTGCTGACTCCCTATTATATTCTCCCCTAGTGGCAACCCTATTTATATTCTCCCCTAGTGGCACTGTTATATTCTTCCTAATGTAGCTCCCCATTTATATTCTTCCCCTAGTGTGACCCCTGTATATTCTCCCCTAGTGTAGCTCCCTATTTATATTCTCCCCTAGCTAAACCACACCTTACCCTAGTATCTATTTATATTCTCTAGTGTGCTCCCTGTTATATTCTTCCTAGTGTAGCTCCCCTGTTATATTCTTCCCTAGTGTAGCTCCCCTATTATACTCTCCCCAGTGTGAGCTCCCCTGTTATATTCTCCCCTAGTGTAGCTCCTGTTATATTCTCCTAGTGTCACTCCCTTCTTCTCCCTAGTGGCTCTCCGTCATATTCTACAAATGGCAGCTCCTGTTACATTCTCCCAGTGCAGCTCTCCATCATTCCCACTTATAGCGACTCCCTGTTATAATTCTCCCCTAGTGTAGCTCTCGTCATATTCTCCCTAATGTGGCTCCCCTATTTATATTACCTAAATTGCGCTCCCCTGTTACATTCTTCCCTAGTGTAGCTCCCCTATTTATTCTCCCCTAATTGCTTTCTCCCGTCATATTCTACCCCCTAGTGGCTCCTATTCTCCCCAAGTGTAGCTCCCATATTCTCCCTTAAGTGTGGCTCTCTATCATATACCCTGTGTGACTCCCCTAACCCATATTCTCCTAGTGACTCTATTATATTTCCCCTAGTGTGGCTCTCGTCTATTCTCCCCAAGTTAACATTTCATACATTAACAAACATCAGACCTGCGGAGGTTCGACGAATCACGCCATTACCCGTCAGTCACTGAACCAATCTGAAATTAATCAGCTCTGAAAGGCGGATTCTCACAGCCGTCACCACACGTCTGTTTGTCGCATCACCAATCGTGAAAAATGCTTTGATGGACAAATATCTCCCCAGCTTCAGTGTAGTAATCACAGCAGTTTTTTAAATCGATGCGTTAGAGGATATTTTTGCTGTTTATTTAGAATATATAATTTTTTCTATCTGGCTGCATTTAGACAGCTATTATCGATTCTGACCTATGTTTTTCCTTCACGAGGGATTGTTTTGAGAGTACTGATATTAAACAGTTTAATTAGCCAGAAAAATGCAGATACAAGTGGAAAATAACCAACAATATTGACATAGTTGAGCCATTGACATATATACCAAAACATTAGATAAATGAATAGATAGATAGATGAACCCAGTAGATAAGATAGATAGATAGGTAGATAGATAGATAGATAGAACAGACAAATAAATATACATGTCAAAATATAGCTAAACACACGTAATTATTAGATGTTTTATAAATAAAGTTAGTTTGGATAAAAAGTAAACCTAAACATCGACCTAAACTTAACCACACAATAAACACCAAACTTCACAATATGTCTCACAATACCGACACAATCCTACCTATTGTATTATATTGACGTATCCTATAAAATACTTCTTTTCCTGCCATGTCGTACCTTAGGCTGGGGACACCAAAGACACCATCATTGTTACGAGAATCAGCTGACAGGTTACCAGCTATTGTTTTGTTAGTTTATTTAGTGTGAAACAATACAGATGAAACACCAATGTTCCTCCCTCTGCCTTTCTCCCCTCACCTCTTCCTCTTCTCATTTATCTCTTCCTTTCTCTTCTTCACCTTTCTTTATCTATTTCTCCTTCCACTCTTTCTAGTCCTCTTACCTTCCTCTCTCTCCATCTATCCACGTTCCTCCACCTCTTCTTTCTTTTTATCATTCTTTCTCCACAATATCATCATCATCCATCATCATCATCATCATCACCCTCCCTCTCTTATTTATCTTCTCTTCTTCTGTCACTCCTTCCTTCATTTCCTTCCCCTCTCCTCTTTCTTACCCTTTCCCTCCCGTCATTCTCTCTTCCTTTATCCTTCCCCTCTCCTTCCTCCTTGTTCCTCTTCACCCCTCCGCCTCATCTCCCGTTTCTTCCCTTCTCTTTAGTACACCATCCTCTTATCTTGTTCGTTCTCCTCCTCTTCATTACTCCTCTTACAACACACTTCTTCTGACCCTATGCATTTTCCGAGCTAGGTGCACCCCGTAGAATTTATGGTAATAGGAAGAGAATGAATAGAGACAAGTGTTAAACAAAGACAGGAGGTGAGACGAAACAGAGAGAGGGCGGAGAGCAGACAGATAGATAAGATAGACCCAGCCAATCTCACGCCAGAAGAACGTGACCAGGCAAATATCCTCCCTCACACCCCTCTCTCTCTCTCTCTCTCTCTCTCTCTCTCTCTCTCTCTCTCTCTCTCCCTAGCGTTTCTCTTCCCTATCTCCCTTCCCCTCTCCCTCTCCTTCTTCACCCCTCCACCTTGGGTTCTCATCCCCTAGTCCATCTCTCTCTCTCTCGCCCTCTCCTGACCTGTGGCCCCTTTCCCCTTTGCTCTTCCTACCAAGCCACTAACCTCTTTCTCCTCCTCCTAACCGTCTCCCCCTCCTCTCCTTCTCCCCCCTGCCCTCCCTTCCTCCCCGTCTAATTTTCTGCCAGCCATAAAAATCAGACAATAATTTTCTGGAGGACGATAACGACCACCACGACCATGTTGTGTGTTTATCTTCTTCACCTTCCTCCCTCCTCCCTCCTCCTCTCTCTCCTTCCCTCCCTCCTTCCTCCTCCCTCCCTCCTCCTTCATCTCTATCCTTTGACTACCTCCTTCATATCTCTTTACCCTTCCTTCATCTTCTTCTTCCTCCACTTCCCCTTCCCTTCATTTTACTTCCTCTACACCTTCCCTCATTTCATTCCTCCTCCTCCTCTCTTTTCTCTCCTTCTCTCCTGCTTTCATTCTCTCCTCCTGTTAATTTTGTCCTTTGCCTCTCCTCCTCCTTCTTCCTCCTCTCCTCCTACCATCTTCCACGATCCAAAAAACGGAAAACGTGATAAAATCCAGAACGTCAGAAAGTGTTCATACATTATCCTTCAAGCTCCCCAGAAAAACAACAGGGGAGGAGGAAAAGAAAAGTAAGAGAGGAAGAAGAAAAAAATATTATAACAGGGCAGGATAAGACGGTTGGATGGTTGGGTAAATAAATGACAGAGAGAGAGATAGTAGTGATAGGTAGGAATGATGGTGCATGACGGCAGTGGGTACACTAGGTGGCCATGATTGGCTGGCGATGAGCAGGTATTGTGTGGTCCTCCGTGGTAATTAAGGCGCTATTGTTGCGTGGACACTAATGTTGATGAGTGGTAAGAATGAAGAGACAGACAGAAGATAGATAGAGGGACATATGAGGCCCCACAAGAGATAAGAATTCTGACCTAGCTCATTAATAATTCTTTCCTTACACCTGCATATAATTTTTTCAGTCCACATTATGATATATTTTCTTTCTCAGTTACTGGGCTTCCTATACTGACACAAACACAACCAGGCTACATAAGCTTACCAGTCGGCATTGTGTGTGTCCTGTTGAGCCTTTATTCCATCCAAACACAACATTAGTCTATAATACAAAGGTTATTTATGTTGAAAAGTGTGCAATAAAGAAACCCATACACACACTGTGTAAAAAGTTCTTCCAGGGAATAGGCTGTTTTGATTTTGTATCTGAAGTCACTATTGCTGGATCTTGCTAAGTCAGTATGTGTGACGGTAGATATTTATGGATCATGCAGAGTTTGCTTACAGGGGTTTATTCAAGTAGGCGATAAATAACTATTTTATAAAAGTCCTTGTGTTTTATTCTGAGGACCAATGACAGTTAGAATTCAAATTTACCGAAGTTGTATGACTTTATAAATGAAGTTCTGCAACATCAGATATGAATAACTTATATACTTTGTTCATCAACCTCTTTCTCAGCTCGGTCGGGTTTGTCACAGCAGCAAGTGTTGGTATTCACGACAGTTGTACCCCGAGAATCTTGTTGGGCTGTACCTTCATCACTGTAGCCTCCTGCACCCCCATCACTATGAAATACACTTGTACTGTTTGTGTTTACTATTCTAGGTGTTGTGCAGTACGGTGTGGTAGCGTCAGGAAGCAAACGATGTAGAGGACCAGCAGGATGTCTTATGTGTCAGTACCAGAAGGACATTTTCCCCCTGCGTGTGTGGCGTGAACGACAACAACACTCTGGACGTGACTGCTCAAAAAGTGGTATATGAGGACAGGTTAGCCAACGTGTTCCGTTCTTACTTCCCCAACCCCAACTTCCGTAGATTTATATCCGTTTAACTACTACCTACAAACACTGAGGACAGTGCCCTTAGAGACACCACCACTGAGTTGCTTCTTCACTGAGAGCGTCCTGGAGGTGGTGGAAAACGCTTGTATCAGGCTTCACGGCCACCCTGCTTGAACTTCTGTTCACTAAGTTACAATCATTTCCTTTGATGATATTTCCTCTTTTACAAAGCTTTGTGACTCTTGATCTCCGTTTCAGCTTCTGTGAATTTCCTAATATATCTTCAGTCACCCTGAAGACTCTGGCTCTGGGTGGGAATTCCTTTGATCACCTGCCAGCTTCAGGCCTTCGTCAACCTCCTTCGGTATCGGCATCAATGTTTACTTGGGAAACCTGGAATATTTTCTCAGGTAGCATCTCCCGGTTTGATTAATTGCAATGGTATTAGTGTTAGATCATCTTGTTGGTATACGCCCTCTCACCAAACATTCCAAAACATCAGATTCTTTTTGCCTTTTTGCAAAATTAATATTATATGATTTTAGTCTGGCCTTATCGTTAACACGTGGTAGTATCTCCACGCTGACACTTAGGTGACGATTGGTGTTCATTCTTAAGTCATCAATTGGAAAAAATCCATTATTGAAAACTTGATCCATTATTTTGTGTCTATCTTCCTGTTTAGTCATTTGTTACCAATCTTGTATCCCTCCCTCTCCAGGTACATTCTCCGGCCTCCCATACCTGGGTCATTAGACTACTCTCATTTAACTGGCAGAAGCATCCAGGGCCTGCCGTAGAAGTGACCACACCTACCATCAACCTCCTTTGCAACATGATCAGCGTGAAGTCGATGCCTTCTTGGGTGAGGCAGTTCAAATATTTTCCGTGGAGAGAATCATGGGAAGGTAGATAAAGAATGAGAATGAACGAGAAAAAAAAAGGGGGCGAGAGGAAAAAGAGGCTGATAGAGAAGGCATAGAAACAGGCAACAGAGAAGTAGTTCTGGGTGGAAGGGGGGCCAAAGGATGGAGGATGGAAGATGGAAGGAAGTGAAAATAGGTGAAAAAAGATAGAAAAAACAGACAAACTAATAAACCCACAACAAGCAGGAAAAGAAAAATAAATAGTAAAAAAAAAATTAATGCTCATTTCTGTCAGCATCCAAAATAATCCAAAAGATCTACTCATTGACATACCAGCAGGTGTCACAGGAGGCTCATAGACCTCCTCTAACCAGCTGAAGAATACAAGCAGTTTGGCGGCCGCTCATCAGTATAAGGTCCCTTTCAGTCTTTCCTCCAAGTAAGTTCCTTTAAAGTTGACTCCTTCCGAGTATCTAAATTAGTACCTATAATACAGTTTAGCCAAAGCACACTGTTCTTATTGGCTTGTTAAGTTTGTAGGATCCAAATTTCACCCTTTTCACCTCAGTGAGTGGGGAGTTCGCCGACGAAAACCTACAGGTGTGGTGCTGAGCTGACGCAGACGGTACGTAACTTCTA
>NW_024749234.1:0-25090 GCF_018991925.1 Homarus americanus
TCGCTGATGACATGTCCTGGCTTCTTACAGTACCTGCAACTAGAGTTTGTCTCACCAGTAGGAGTAGATCCACCTGTCCCATGGACCATGGGCTCACCTGGGGTAGATGATGCAGAACCTGAGGGTCGGGTCGGTATGACAAGAGGCAGGGACCACGATGTAGATGTTGGTGTGGGCCACTTGAAGGAAGTGAAGGACTGGGACGTGGGAGCATAAGACCTGGAATTTACATTTCTATTAGTTAAGGAATAATGGTCAGCCACTGGACCAGCATCAGCCAGAATACAGATACCTCTCTGATCCAAGTGTGCTCGAATGTCGCCTGGGATACACTTTCTAACCTCCTCTAGCAGGATTAGTTCAACAAGCTTGTCATGTTCTACATGGGCAGACTCACTTTCAATCCACCTCCGACAAAGAACCTGTTTCTGCCTGAAGAACTCCACAAATGTTTGTTTGTCAGTCTTCCGGCAGTTACGGAACTGTTGCCGGTAGGCTTCAGGAACAAGTTTATAAGCGCTCAAAACCGCGGACTTAACAAGGGCATAGTCTCGACATTGATCCTCAGAGAGGGCAGAAAACACATCTAATGCCTTACCAGTGAAAGATCTATAAATAAGTTGAGACCATTGAGAAACAGGCCACTTGTTAAGTCGGGCAATTTTCTCAAAAAGAGAGAAGAATTTGTCTGGTTCTTCCTCATTAAATTTAGGAACACTGTTGAGACATTTGTCTACACTGAATGTTGAAGTATTACTACCTTGAGCCAAACCTCGTTGTTTGAGAGTTTCCAGCTCCACCTCGAGTCTTTTGAGTTCAACTTGTAAGGCCAAATTACTTGGTGTAACAATTTCCTCTGAATTTCCCGACGGTTGGGCTATGATTTCATTGTCAATAAGGTAGTTGAGGACAGCCTCTTCTAACCTAGCCTTATTCATGGAAGAGCGGCCTTCTACTTCATAATAAGCAGCGAGGGATTGCCACTCTGCCTTAGTAAGCCCCTTCAGTACTTCGGCTGAAGGTGAAGCCAAAAAGCTTTCCAGGTCAAACATGTTGAACTCAAAATCGAGTAGCGAAAAAAAAGTAACCGTGGCAGCTAAGCTAACTAGCTAGCTAATTAATAATATCAAAATGCAATAAACTGTGAAACACAGCAAGGGATTAACCAAACACCTGGTACACAAGATAAGGGTTAACTCACCAGTAGCTTAAGCAATAACAGGAGCAATATAATTGAACACTGTGAACACAGCAACTTGCATCCAAAAATACTTAGCGATGAAACAACACCTGGCACTTGATAGGACAACAATGGCGGTTAGTTCCGGGAAGGCCCCCACTTGTCGCGATCCCACTACCCTTAATACTTGGGGAGTGAATCCTACCCCAAGTTATTAACAAATAAAGGTACAATTAGGGAACACGGCAATAATTATCTCCACCAAAAACCTACTCAACTAAATGTACTTGAAAAAGTAAGAACAGTTGAAATAAGTGAATCACAAAAGATAATTAATTAATTAATTCGAATTATGTTTTAAAGGGAGTAATGATTAGCAAACATGAATTTAAGGGAATAAGTAATTGTATAATAAAATAAGAGTGATGCCGGAAGGGCGAAAATATACTGTAAGGAGTTAGACCAAACAAATATTACTTAACATTACACAAGACATACGAAATATATATATACAACAATCACTGCAAAATGATTATCCCTACCAAACAGGAGATTCCTTACCACCAGGATCCCTTCCTAGGCCTAACTAAACGTGTCACTAATACCTGATACCCCTAGGGCATTGCAGAAGGCTGGATAAAGCACTAAGACAAAGGTCAAAGCTTGAGAACAATGGACGCGTCTTACCACTGCCGCGGATTTTCGCAACTGGCGTCGTAGGGACGCCGGTGAGAAGCGTGGGTACCAGGATTGCCAACTCGGATTTTCAAATGTCGCTAGACTGGCACCTAAAAGTAGCTAAATGTCGCTAAATCTTCCATGGAAAGTCGCTAGCTATTATTCCCCCCCTTCAGTAATTTGATGCAAATTATATTTTCATAATGCCGACTATAATGGACGGAAGAGATAAGGCAGCGAGTGCAATTTCAGCCAGATCATGGTAAGGGTTTTCACCGTTCGCATCTCTGTAATTTGCCACTTCTGACCACAATTTTAGGGTGTTAGATGTTTCTGTCCAGATTGTGTGATGCAGTTTTTTCCACTGGAAATCAATCTTGGTAAGGGTGCTGGAATCTTCTGTAAATAAGTGTGCCAAACCAAGTATATCTGATTTAATAGGCTTCAAGCATTCATCGGCACTCAGAAAAGAAATAGACTGCAGCACACGAATGTTGTCAGGTAAGAGTTGACCAAGTTGTTTTATGAGTTCAACCCGTTCAAATGCATTGTCCCTGTAACCCCGTTGCTATATATTATGGCTCGAAATTAGGAAAACCGAGTTTTCATGGACAGTCCAAAAGTATCCAGAAAGTCGCTAGACTTCTGTGGATATCGCTCTAAAATGTCGCTAGAAAAAAACAAAAAGCTCTAGATCTAGCTACAAAGTCGCTAAGTTGGCAACTCTGGTGGGTACGCCGGTGAGAAGTGCGTCTTATCTCACGTGATCCAGACATTTGCTAGATATCTTATAAAATTAATTAATACTCTCTTGATTTGAACTTAACAGAGTAAGACAATGATGCATATTAATAACATACATAAATATACAATTAACCTAAGTAACTAAGAACAATAATAATATAATAAATACAATTAACAATTTATTAATAGCTTATATGAAATGTGCCTCATGCTATGCGACTTCCCGCGCTCTACAGTCACGTAACATCATAGAAAAGAATAGGTGGTAACTTGATGTCCAAAACGTAAGGCCGTATCAAGGAACTGCACGTGGAGTCCACTTCAGTCCAAGTTTAAGTTTGGGCCTATTTCCAGTCGTAGAGGATTCTTCTAACTCGTCAGGTGTTGGCAGCAACTGGCAACCGAGATCAACAGACTCTGGCGTCCGAACTCCACAGTAACTCTTGCAGGTTAGTGCCTCGACTAACTCCAGCTTGGGGACGTCGTCAAGGACACGAGCAATGTGGGTCCTGCAATTATATTTCCTTAACATATTAGCTTGATGTAATTTAGGCTTAGAGGAAGGGGGCGAGAACCGTCCAACAAAATCTATGGCTTCCCGAGAAGATGGTTCTGCAATGGGTAAGGGTTCAAGTGGAACAGGACGGACTCTACCCTTGGCGGACATACGTGGGCACTGATCACAACTCCTACAAAAAGCTCTAATATCCGCTCCCATACCTGGCCAGTAAAACTGATCATCAACCTTCCTATAAGTTTTCCTACGAGAACAGTGACTTACAAGAGAGCTCTTGTGAGCTACAGAGAGAATGTTACTACGACAAACATCAGGGACAACAAGTAAAAACCGACCTACTTTAGCTGGTCGCTTGGATGAAACACAAGACCTGTGTAACACCCCATTAATAGAAACAAACTTATAAACCGACCCATCTCTCACCTGATCCTCCTCCCCGGAAGTCACCTTCTCCCTTACCCGCTTCAGAGTGGCACACGAGTGTAGGGGTATCGAGATATTAATGTTGTCTAGCACTCAGGATGGAAGGAAACTCTAATGTGGTTTTCTTGTATAATATATAAGTTATATGATAGACAGTCTGGTGCTGGAGATGCTGTGTGGTGAGGGGCTGCTTGGTAGAGACGTGCGGTGAGTAGCTTGTTGAAGGAGGTAGATGTGGAGGAGCTCCTTATCATGGGGGACTTTAACTATGGCGACATCGACTGGAGAAACGAGTCAACCCCGAATGACTTGAATAATCCTGCTACTCTTTTTGTAGAAACTCTGAGAGATAATTTTCTGTTCCAACATGTGAGAGACCCGACACATTACAGAGGGGAGCAAACACCCAAGCCACTTGACCTCATCATAACAAACGAGGAGGGTATGGTGGCCAAACTGGAACACCTTGCCCCAGTTGGCACCAGTCACCATACAGTGTTGTCATTCAGATTTAACTGTTACCTAGTTCAAGATAAGGCCAGGCCAAGGTGCAAATATTACAAGGGAAATTACAATGGGATGAGGGAAGAGATGAGGGGTATCAACTGGCCTGACTTATTAAGGTACAAGAACGCAGACACTACGCTGAATATCATAACTAGTAAAATGACCCATTTGATCGATAAATATATACCCAAGACCAAGCCCAGTGCTTCTAGGAATACGAGGGGATCCCTACACATGAACCATGCGGCGGTCGACAAAATTAAGAAGAAAACCCAGAAATTCAAGACGTGGGTTGGGTCAAACGATGAGCAAGACAGGAGGATGTATGCAAGAGCCAGAAACCAAGCAAAGATAGAGTGTAGGAGGGCTGAAAAGGAGTTCCAAAGGCTGGTTGCACGCGAGGTCAAGTCAAACCCAAAGGCGTTTTACCGCTATGCAAAGTCGAAATTGAAAACGCGAGTAGGAGTATCAGACCTGAGGCTTGAAGATGGTAGTTACGCAGATTCTGACCAGGATAAAGCTGAGGCATTGAACAGCTTCTTTTCCTCAGTGTTCACAAGAGAGGATGCAACTAACCTTCCTGCGTTTGAGGACAGACGGTTCGACACAGCACTGACCCACATTGTGTTCACAGAAGAGGGTATTAGAAATAAACTGTCCAGGCTAAAGGTCCATAAGAGTCCTGGACCTGACATGGTGCATCCTAGAGTGCTAAGGGAGCTGTGCAACGAGCTTGCAGAGCCCCTGAAGATTCTGTTTTGTAAATGCCTGGATGAACAAATGGTCCCCAGTGAATGGAAAGTGGCTTATGTGAGTCCTATCTTCAAGAAGGGCGATAGGCACTCCACGAACAACTATAGACCGGTGAGCCTGACCAGCATAATATGTAAAGTACTTGAGAGTATTATCAGAGATGCAGCGATGGAACATCTACTACGAAACAACCTTGTAAAAGATTGCCAACACGGTTTTATGCCGGGGCGCTCTTGCTTGACACAATTGCTCAAGGTATTGGATATTTGGACCCATATTCTAGAACGGGGTGGTAATATCGACAATATTTACCTAGATTTTGCCAAGGCTTTCGACAGTGTACCCCACGAAAGGCTGAAAATCAAACTGGAAGGGTACGGAATTCGGGGAAATGTCCTAGCGTGGATAGAAGACTTTCTACATGACCGCAAGCAATGTGTGGTGATTAATGGCACGAAATCGTCATCTGTACCTGTAACAAGTGGGGTACCGCAGGGTAGTGTATTGGGCCCGCTGTTGTTTGTTTGTTTCATAAATGATATGCCTGACGTTGTACACTCCTCCATACAAATGTTTGCCGATGACGCCAAGTTATTTCGGGAAATTAAGAACCAAGCGGACTGTGAAGAGCTGCAGAAGGACCTCTGTGGGCTCCAGGAATGGTCGAAGGAATGGCTGCTGAGATTCAATGTCACGAAGTGTAAGAGGATGCACCTGGGGCGTACCAACGGTAAGGAGGCGTACCATATGTCCCAACGGGATGAAGAAAATGTACTAGTTGAGACTGTGTGTGAGAAGGACCTAGGTGTGTATGTTGACAATGAGCTGAAGTTCTCGGGCCATTGTGAGAAGAAGGTAAATCAGGCAAATAAATTATTGGGTCTTATAAGAAGGTCGTTCAGATATCTAGACGGTCCGTCCCTCGTGACGATCTTCAGGAGTGAAGTGCTTCCCCATCTGGAGTACTGTCACCCCATCTGGTCCCCGAGATATGCTAGGGACTGTCAGTTGGTTGAAAATGTTCAAAGGAGGGCCACCAAACTGGTGCCTGCACTTCGGCATCTCAGCTACCCTGAGAGATTGGAGCGCCTGAACTTGCCTAGCTTATACTACAGACGGGCAAGGGGGGACCTAGTTGAGGTTTATAAGCATCTCAGGGGGCACTACTCAGTTGAGTGTCCTTACTTGGAGCTGGCGGACGCTCGCCCCACAAGGGGTCACAGCTCAAGATTGAAGAAGCCGCAAGTCCGGAAAACCGTGAGGGCAAACTTTTTCGGAGTGAGGGTTGTAAACTCTTGGAACAATCTACCAGAGAGTGTTGTGACGGCACCGAGTGTGAGCTCTTTCAAGAGAAGACTTGACCAACACTGGAGCGGGTTCAGGTACATTCAGGAGCCGGTGCATGCCCAGTATTTGCCAACAGTGCGTGACAGAGACGTGACCGATCGCCCGGGCGGCTAGCGAGCCGACCTTTTGGTGAAGAATATAAAGGAAAAGAGACGTGACCGATCGCCCAAGCGGCTAACAAGCCGATCAGTGGCGAAGAGGATAAAAGTAAAAAAAAAAGTAAAAGTAACCACTTGTGCACTGGGTCCACACTCTGCTGAATAAAATTGTCTGGCATTAGCTGAATAAAATATTAAAAGTGGTTTCCAAATACAGGGTAGTGAGGAGGTTAAAAAGGAAAAAAGCATTGTAGATGAATGCAAATGCTCGGTTCTTAATTTCCCGAAATAACTTGGCGCCATCGGCAAACATTTGTATGGAGGAGTGTGTGTGGTATGAGGAACTCCAGAGACAACCATTTTGTGATATAGAATATTATTGATATGGATATGTATTTTTGTAAGCTTCGAGGAGGAAAACGTAATTATGTCTTGTGAATCCGCGCTAGAACGAATATGGGGGGGGGGGGGAGACGCCATGGCGTTGTTTACATCCCGGGGCCCAGTAGCAGGTATGTCCCACGTATTTCTTTGCTCTGTTAGAGTGTGTTTGATAGATTGAGCATAATAAATGTTATATGAAGAATGTGATGATCTCGTGGAGGTAGTTTGTAAGCCAGAATAAGGCTAATTCTAGCGTTGCTCTCCAGACATTCACCCTGGAGTGAGTCTACACCACGGGTTTATTATGTATTGTTTAATTCCTACTACTGTGTGGTACCCCTATGACAACAGTTGATGCTTGTTTTGTAAGTATAATAACTAGTTATGTCTGATCTAGGTCCCAGCCTCTTCCTTCTCGGGTGATTTCTAGAGTAAATAATTGAGAGAAGACTACAAGTGTGTCCCATCCCTGAATTGGGAGTTCCCTGCTTTGTGCTTTAAGTCAGGCCAACAGGTTGAGACTCAAGCTGTTTTGGTCAGGACTTGAGGATGTTGACCAGAGTCCGCTAATATCCTTCAATATTTAGGTAAGTAGAAGGAACTCTTTTTTTTGTTCCATGTATTTTGATAATATATAACAAATTAACTTCCTAATGGCATGAAAGAAGTTATTGTAGGTCGTAGTTATGGCGGAAGACGTGAGGGGACAGCCCCGCCTACTGTAAATGATTCATCGCCTTTAACCAATAATTCGTATATCTATGATAATAATTATATACATTGGTCATGTAATTGGTGAAAGATTTATATTTGTACTGTAATATCCATGTAGATACTGTTTTAGTTAATGGATACAGATGGTTGCCACTTTATTTACGGTAAGAAATTAAAGTTAATCTTATATTTAACGGGTATAAAGGTATTCTTGGAAGAGATGACTAAAACCAGCAGGTGTTGTTCAATTTCTTTCATTTTTTCAATATGTTCTTACCATTATGATATATTTTAAAATCTAGGTGACATTTACTAGAACCTATTAAAACCTGATATATTTATATAGTTTTATTTATGACTTGTGTAAGTTTTATAATTTATTTAGTGAATTTTCGATCTTGCACTGGTATTTCTCTCACTGTTATTAATATGTTTTTCGTAATGTTTAGACAATCTAAGACATTTTTCTTTTGTGACATTTCCGCCGGAAATTAAGGATAACCGAGATATTAATTTTTCAATATTATTAGATTTGGTCATTCACGAGTGTTGTCATTTGTTGTTTACGTCTCACGGAGGTCTGACCGCCCGTCGCGCAGTGCTCCTTACCTCCGTGTTGGATTCTTAAGCATCTACAGCGCATGTGTGGGGGGTGGTGTGGGAGTTTCTTATTGGCTATAGGAGACTTATAATTGGGCGAGAGTTTTACGTCAATTGCAGATTTTCGTCGGAAAAATAGTGTTAGGTTAGTTAAGGTTAGGTTTGGTTTTGTTAGTTTCTTGGTTTTTTATTTATGTGATTTACCCAAAGAACTATTGATTTCCGGCTGAAATTAATATTAAATTTGTTCGAAACTCATCGAGTAACATTGAAAAAACATATTTTTAATATCTGAACAAAGACCGGTGCATTTGTGAAAATTTACCATTTATTTTACACAGTGTTACAGACACCTGCTCCAAGTGATACGCCATGACAGAAGTGTTCCGGTTCGGCCTCGTGCCCATCGCTTGTCGTGCCCGGAATGAGGACCGCAGCCGTGAATACCGACCTATATGAAGTTAAATAGCACTTGCCTGGCAGGTAAATTGCCATCTAATTTTCAAACTGAGTTGTATCGGTATCACTTTTCTAGAAGAAGTTTTTGTAATATTTGATGATCTCCCACCAATCACATTTCAGGATGCAATCATTCTGCTAAGTTCTAAAATAGATATGTTAGGTCTCACCATTACCTATAATATGTCATGGAAGCCACACATCCACAACATTGCTAAAACTGCCTTCCGAAAGCTGGGAATGCTGTACAGATGCCGTAGCTACTTTACTCCTGAGCAGTTGCTTCAGTTTATAAGAGATTCATTTGTCCTAACTTGGAGTACTGTGCTCATATCGAGGGTGGCTCTTCTTCTGTCCATCTGTTAGATAAGGTGGAATCAAAGGCATTTCATCTTATTGACTCTCCTCCTTTAATTGATAATCTTTCATCCCTTTCTCTTTGCTTCAATGTTGCTTCACTCTCTTTTTTACAGGTACTTTAATGGCCAATGTTTGGTGGATTTGGCATCCCGTGTACTGCCGGCAAGGCCGTGGACTTGTAACGCTCGTATTGCCCGTGGTGCCCACAGTTTCTCTGTGGGCAATTCAATTTCTTTTTACTCTTATTTTTTTTGCCCCCTAGGCCCCATTGTGGTTCAATGACCTGTTGCTGGGTGGCCTATTCCCCGTAAAAAAATAAAAAATAAAAATAAAAAATAAATGCAACCACAGAATTCTGGAAGATTAGATTAGGTTATTCTTTGGTTGCTGTAATCTGCAATTTTACCTAAGTTTTCAGCCAGACAGCTGTCATAATACAGCATAATCACTGGGGGGGGGGTTCAGTCCTCTTTTTTATACCTGAGCAGGACTGGTTTCCTCTTCTGGTCATAACATGTTCAAAGCTTCTGATCTCTCCCAGTTTGTACCAGAAAGTAGGTGGAGTTAATTTTATTTTTTATTTTTTTTTTTCATTGTTAGGTTTAGATTTTATTTAGCTACTTAGCTTCTCTGTAGTTTTGTTTTGTTTCTCTAGTTTTGCAACCTCAGTGCATGTGTGTGTATTTCTTACAGAAGTGGCATTGAGTCTCAACAACAATGAAGTGAATATATATGGCAGAGCTGCATCAGAGTGGAAGCTTCAGGAAACACTCCAGGGTCATGATCTGCGTGTCACAGGCATTGACTGGGCTCCCAGCACCAATCGCATTGTTACATGTGGAGCAGTAAGTTTACTGTGTATTTATTTAACCTTTTCATGTGGTTAAGGCATAAATAATTTAAGACTTTAACTTTATCTTTTTTGGTTCAGTTAGTTTTGTATTGTAGCATATACATTTTTTCACTCGGCCCTTAACATACGCTGGTGTTAGGTTTGAGAGATACCCGTGAATGTTAAAAATCCGTGTACTTTTGCCCCCCCCCCTGAAAAACCCCTGGCCCCCCATGTCCTTATTTACCATATATACCTGTGTGTAGTTCGAGTTTTTAAGACCAAATTATTTGGCAAAAAATTGGAGGTCAACCTCTAAACGGGTAATAGTTTCGTTAGGTTGAAAAATATTTACCAGTAACTACCAGTAAACTATGGAAACGACGCACCACCGGCTGTGAGTGTCGGTACAGTTGCCAGGGCAGATCTCTTGCGTCATCATAGGAAGCCCAAAGTAGCCAAATGCATGGTATGGTATACACAGGACGATGTAAAACAAAGTATTCATTTTTTTAAAGTTTATTTATAGATACTGTACATCAATTTTTGTTCATTACATTTGAAACATCAATCTTTGTTAATTAAATTTGAAACAAGTATAGTAGTTTTGTTGAAACGTAATGTACAGTATTTAATATTAAAATGCAAAAAGAGCTATAAAATCAATTAATACTGTACACCCGTAATGTACTGGCTGGCATCTCCACTCGTCCCTGCTGCCGCCAGTCACCGCTCGTCCCCGCTCTATGCCTCCGCCTCCTCCACATCGTCACTACTGTTGTATTAAAATAATATTCTATCCTAATTCACTTGAATAAATACTACAATACCATATTTCTGAATATTTTCATTAAAATCCATCAAAATCATTTTCCTTGTCATCGTCTTAAGCACCAAACAGCTCTTCCCAGTCTTCTCCTTGAACAGGGCTAGAGGGTACGTGTTTTTCAAATCGTTTTCAATTAAAAAAATGTTACAGCACATGTATATTTTACCTAAACTGCACCTGAATGAATATATTCTCAGAAAAAAATAGTAGTTTTGCTGAAACGTGGTGTATTTCAATGTAAAATAGGATAAAATACATGATGAAAACAAAAGACTTTACCTAACCTTCCGATGTTCAAGATATGTTACTCGTTTTTTTAATAGTTTTTGGTTTAAATACTGTTATATTACAATGATATTCTATTCATACTGTGCTTGATATACTACATTCACGGAAATGTAATATTTTTGCTGAAATGACGTCCGTATTACAGTGGAAAGTGGGATAAAATCGTGACGAAAACAATGACTTTCGCTTTCTTTCGTTCAAAAGATGTTACCGTAATCGCTTTTCGAATGGTTTTCAGTAAAAAACTGTTGCATCACAAGTGAATTAGGATTGAATATTATTGTATTACAACAGTTTTTTAACTGAAAACCATTCAAAAAGCGATTACGGTAACATCTTTTGAACGAAAGAAAGTGAAAGTCATTGCTTTCGTCACTTTCCACTGTAATACCTACGTCATTTCGGCAAAATATTACATTTCCATATTCTCAGAAATAAATAGTAGTTTTGCTGAAACGTAATGCATTTCAATGTAAATTAGGATAAACTACACGAAAACAAAAGACTTTACCTAACCTTTCGATTAAAATATTCTTATATTAGTAATATTCTATTCATACTGTGCTTGATATAATACATTCACAGAAATGTAATATTTTTGCAACTACAATGCTGATGTCAACACAAGCGTGGTTACAGCGAGACTGACTGAGTGAGGGAGAGCTATGCGTGTGTGTGTGTGAGGTTGCAGGAGCGGGCGGTGTCCCGTGTTCGGTGCCGCGTGCGAGTTGAATGGCGCGCGATTTGAATGTACTTCAATTACTTCAATGTACAGAATATTCCTCCGGCGGGGCAATCCGCGTATTTGCAAATCCGTGTATGCTAAACCAGCGTATGTTAAGGGCCAACTGTGTATATATATATATATATATATATATATATATATATATATATATATATATATATATATATATATATATATATATATATATATATATATATATATATATATATATATATATATATACTATATATATATAGCAAGTAAATCACTGTAGGTGCGCGTGATCTAGGTATATGCTGATAACCACAAGGAAAGAAGAAAACACGAAGTTCCCAAGCGCTTTCGTGTAATTCACATCTTCAGGGGTGAGTACAGACTAGAGAGAGTAATACAAATCAAGGTGTATATATACAGAGGAGGGTGAGACCAGGTCCACAATGGTCAGGTATTAGGTAATGACCCTACTAATCTTTAAATAGCACACAACGGTTGGTGGTCAGGTCAGATGGTCAAGTGACCCGGCCTTCTCACCTGATCACAAATCTTCTTAATTACAAAATTGTCCAGCTTGTACATGCCGTTACTCAAATTCATGTTGAATGCTTCGGTATGTTTAATAAGACTAGATTCTATGATGTTCCTACTGTCAATTGACTTACATGGTAATATTGAGGAGGCATTATCCCAGTCAATGCAATGCTTGTTATCCCTCAAATGAACAAACAGAGCATTGGATTCCTGGCCTGTCCTAACACTGTATTTGTGTATATATACACCTTGATTTGTATTACTCTCTCTAGTCTGTACTCACCCCTGAAGATGTGAATTACACGAAAGCGCTTGGGAACTTCGTGTTTTCTTCTTTCCTTGTGGTTATCAGCATATATATCACGCGCACCTACAGTGATTTACTTGCATATATATATATATATATATATATATATATATATATATATATATATATATATATATATATATATATATATATATATATATATATATATATATATATATATATATATATATATATATATATATTTAACAGTGCATGAGTTTTTAAATGCCACATTGACGTTCCAGGTTTTTAGTTGTAAAGGAATTTGAGACAAATTTTTGTGAAATGGTAATACTAAGAGATTCTTATGGTCATGGGTGGGCTTGGGATTGGTTCTATAGAAAGATTTCTTAGTAATGTTAAGGCATTTGTCTATGAAAGATCTAGGGTACTGAAGGTTCAAGCCAATATTATAGATATATTTATATTCCTCATCAATAAATTCCGGGCTGCAAATTCTCAAAGCACATAAAAACAATGATGAAAATACTGACTGTTTGACTATTATGGTGTGCAGAATAATAATGAATGTATGAACACACATGAGTAGGTTTCCTATAAATACTGAACTTAAAGGTGTTACCTATTCTGTGGATCAGACAGTCTAGTAAAGGCAATTTACAGTCATGCTCTAATTCCACAATGAATTTGAGCAAGGGGGCTAAGTTGTTAAGTTGTGGCAGTTGAAAACAAACTATTAAGTAATATTTTACCACCTTCAGCAGTCTGGTTTAGATATGTTGATGATGTATTATGTCTCTGGCCATGTAATGAGGACCTAAAAGCATTCCTGCCACAACTTAACAACTTAGCCCCCTTGATCAAATTCACTGTGGAATTAGAGCCACATTTTATCAAAAGCTTTTGATACGTCTCTGAGAACAATATTGCACTGGTTTTTATTGCTGACGGCATTAGCTATTTATTCTCAAATTAATGCAATAGCCGTGTTTGTGCCTCGGTTCTTTCGGAATCCGTGTTGTCTGGGGTTATATTTGTTTTCCTGTTCTAGATAGTTTCTGAGTCTGCTGTTGACTATTTTTTCTAGTATTTTCCCTGGTGTTTCTAATAAGGATATAGGTCTGGGGAAGTGTCCTGTTGCTAGTGAAGCGTTAAAGATCTGTGGGTATGTTTTGAAGGACCGTTTTGTTTGTCTGACTTAGTCCAGGTGCTTTATTTTTAAAACTGGTTATTATGTTTCTTATGTCTTTGTGGTGATTGGCAAGGTTAATGTGTCTGCACTGATTAGTATGTTGAGGTCTATTGTTCTTGGTGGTTGCCATTTCTGTGTGTTTAGTGTAAGGTGTGTTGTTACCATCTGTTCTGTTACTCTACAATAGTTTCTGTTTCTTCTTCTGTCATTTTATATATGTTGCTCCAGAAATTTCTGAAGATCAGTTCTTTTTCTACAGATTCTCTAGCTTTTACCCCGTTGTCGTCTATAAGATGACTGTTATCTATGGAGTTAGTGCCCATTAGTTTTTTATTTTACTCCAGAAAAATTTTGGGTTGTGATAATCGGCCTCTGTGTTTGTGATTATCTGGTTCCATTTGTCGTTGTGTGATTGTTTACATATTTCTTTCAGCTCTTCCTTTAGGTTTCTGAAGAGAGTTATTGTTTCTTGGTTCCAGCCGTGTGTATTTGTATGTTCTAGTATATTATTCAGTCTTGTCTGGATTATCTTCTGTTCGTGTGTTAATTGTGCGTGGGGTAGTGTGCGGTAAGTTGTTTTGGGGGTGTTATTTTCCATGGCTGTGGTGACTTTAGAGTACCATGTTTCCAGGGCATGTCAATGTCTGCTGTGTTTTTATGTTGATGTATTTGTTCGTTTGTGTTGAGTTCTGCCTTAAAACCCTCCCAGTTTGCTCTGTTGAAAGAGAATCTAGGGATGGAGGGGATTTGTATTGGTGATGTTGATAGAGTGATAATTATGGGCAGGTGATCGCTAGTGGTGGTTGGTCCAGGTTTCATGTGTGAATTCAAATGGTGGTGTCTATTGGTCAAAACCATATCCGGCTTCCCGGTGCTTCCTGCAGCTATGTAGGTTTCGAAATCTGGGCCCAGGTGTGTGATGTTGCCGTTTTCTAATAGGTCGTGTATAATCTTCCCCCTTGGGTTTCTGGTTCTGTGTCCGAGTATGGTGTGTGTCGCATTTAAGTTTCCTATAAAATACTGTATGCTGGTGTGTTACGTCTCATTAGTTTTAGTAAGTCACCAGTCGGGAATGTTTGTCATCGGCAAGGTAAATATGTTGTTCCGATTGTTATTGGGCCTTTAGTTGTGTTGATTTCGACTGCTAAGAAGTAGGTTTGGAAATTGTCTATGAGTGTATGTTCAGTTGATGTGTGTAATAGTTGAAGAGTTTTATTTTGTCACTGTTTTTCCGTCGGTGTGAGTTTATGAGAATTATGTCTGGGTCTATGCTGTTGTATATGTTTGTCAGTTCTGTTTTTCTTGTATGTGTCCAGGCCAGGACGTTGTGTTGTATTATTTTCTGTGTTCTGTTTTGCGTAATCGTGGGTCGCATGAACTTGACGCGTGTTGTTCGGTTGCTCGGGTCTCTCCGGGGGAGAGTCTCTCTCTCTTCTCCTTCAGTCCTGTTCTTATTTTCTTGAATTTTGATAAGTCTACGTTCTCGATTTTGTTGTATTTGCTGCTTATTTTTCCTCCACGTATTAGTGTTTCTATGAGTCCCTCTTCATATGTGTATTTGGTTGTTCCTTCTTTAATATCTTTTAACAATCTCTCATTTGTTACAGGGAGTTGACTGAGTAAAACCTGATTCCTATGCTGTCTCCGACGTCGGCCGGCCGTTGACCGGTGGGGTTCTCTCTACGTGGTCTTGCTGGTGTTGACTTAGCTGATTGGTTGGTTGTGTTCTCTAGGGTCTTGTGGTTATTTGGGAGTGGGTTGTATCCATTGCAGTCTCTGCTCCTGTGCAATTTTCTTGTTGTGTTATTTTATCTTCCCTTTCTTTGCTGGTGATTCCTAGACTGTTTTTGGTTATTATTTTGAAAATGTCTGCTGATGGGGCATTGTGTGGGAAGTTTACCTGTGGTAGGTTGTTCGCTGCAAACATTTCTCTGATAGTTTTTCCGAATGTTCCCGTGTTAGCCACGTTGATTATGTGGGCATGTATCAGTGTGGCTAGTATGGTGAAGGGTAGACCCTCGTTAAAACGGACCCCTTTAATCCCGATATCGGACGAAATCTGAATTAAGCGAGGGACTGTCCGTGTCAAATTTCTGGTTCTAAAATTGTCCAATAGATGGCGCGTGCGTGCCATCTGTAGTGTCTTGCAACTTTGTTATTGCAGCATAGGTTTTGGTTGGGTCAGTTTCTATATGTTTGTTCGATTTTTCCTTTTCCTTCATGTCTTTGATGATATCCTTCCTTACTGGGCATCGTGCTGCCAAAGTGCGGTGATGTCCTTTGCAGTTCGGGCATTTTGAATTTTCATTACGTGTGTCTTTAACTTCCATATTTTCATACTTGGTACAGTTTTGTATCAACTGTGGTCAGGTCTTCTTCATGAGAGTGTTCTTTGTACAGCACAGCTTAAGCATTCATTAGTTATTTTTGACAGATAAATAGTTATAAAGGATAGATCCTGAAATCCTGCTTGATAATAGAGCCTAAAAAGAATTAATGAGATCCCATCCTCCTCCTTTGATGTCATCATAAGAGGTCAGTGGATTATGTGGGGTTGATTCTTCTTCCCACTCAGTGATAAAGTCTGACAAGTAAATAATTGGTAACTCATGTGCTGTGAAACCTTGAGAGTGATTTCCATACCTTCCAAGCCACCATAGACAACCTTGCTTTGTCAAACATCTGATCATGGGACATGGTTAGGGGGAAGTTGGCTGATGGTCAGTTTAGCCCTAATCACTCTAGTTTAGAGCTTCCAAGGGTTCCAAGCCCTCAAAGTTTGGTGGACACATTTACAACTTAATCTTTATGATGTTATTAAAAGACATTATGCAGCTTAGAGAGCTGCCATCAGGTAATCATGGCTAATGCACACAACTGTGGGAAATGGACATGAAATGTTGGAGATGATTATGATGATATCAGCCTTTTCCTGCTATGGGTGGAGAGCAACTGAAACAAGTTGTCGTCACTCCTTCTATTTTATAGTTAAGATTTCAATTGTGTTTAATTACCTGTTTCTGAAAGAGACTTTCTTGTTGCAGGTGACCTTCCTGGAAATTACCGAGACTTAGTGTGCTTTGAAAAAGTCTTCTGGAGAGTGGGTCCAGGACTTACACCTGCAAACTTCCTGTTTCTTGGGTTGAGGTGAGTGTTCTTCTTTACTGACAACATGTTTGTTTATTTCTGTGAATTAATATGTAGTAATATCGAGATAATATGCATGTTATAATAAAATTTTGGATAAAATTAGAGCAATACAGTCATGGGGCGGGGCATCTTTTCTCACCTGAGAAAAAAATGCACTACAGATGCTCCTCTACTTGCGAAAGAGTTACATTCTTGAGTCTTGTTTGTAAGTCCAACTTTACTCCTGTAGATACCAAACTTATTGTAAAAACTGAAAAGATTATGGATATTTAGCCCAGCTATACCCTTTAATACAGCCTTAAAACCTGGCTCACTCTTCTCCTCTTAGGTAATGTTTGTTTTATCTGGAATTTTCTTCAAAATAGTCCAGTCTCATCCACATTAAACACCTGTTCTGGCAGGTAACCCCTCTCATTGATGATGTTTGTTTCTCTGAAAATTTGTAAGTTGAACGTTCTTAAGTAGAGGAGCACCTTTATAGTGGTGTTTCCTTATTATTTCACACTATTATACTTAGCAATATTATAAATCTCTGGCTAATAATAGGGACGGAAAGATAAATACTGATAGGCAAATGAGTTTTTTATTATTATTTTATTTTGGGGTGGTTTACGAGGGGGGTGTAAGACGAGTGCTGTTTTTGGTGATCATTAACTTGTTTTACAGTATAAGTCCACAATAATAAGAAAATTTGGAAGAACAAATTCGGTTATTGTTGGGGTTGAGGCAACTAGATATGTCTGATTACAGCAAATGTGTTATTGTCAATTTGTAGGTGAAAGATTTCATCCTCAATAGATGTAGGTTAACATTACACCTGGAGGCAAATGCCTAAAGAAGGAAGGATATTCCTTTTAGTTGTGTGAAAAAATATTCAAGAAAGTATATTATCATAAGTTTTCTTTTACAGAAAAGATGTATACTACTCCCACGAGGAAAGAACGACTATCTTTGATTATATCGTCAAAACGAAGAGGTTCGGAGAGGTTAAAGGCACAGTGTTTGGCAGGATATGGCCGAGGCCCAGGTAATACTACACCTCTTACTGCAGTACCTGTTCCTGTTATAGCACATGAACCATCATGTTTATTAATACTCTACTTGTTTTATGCATGCATACATACAGTCAGCCCTTAACATACGCGGGGGTTAGGTAAGAGAGATACCCATGAATGTTGAAAATCCGTGCACTTTTGCCTCCCCCCCCCCTAAAAAACCCCTGGCCCCCAATGTCCTTATTTACCATATATACCTGTGTGTAGTTCGAGTTTTTAAGACTAAATTATTTGGCAAAAAATTAGGGGTCGACCTCTAAATGGCTAATAGTTTCGTTAGGTTGAAAAATATTTACCAGGAACTACCAGTAAACAATGGAAACGACGCACCACCGGCTGTGAGTGTCGGTACAGCTGCCAGAGCAGATCTCTTGCATCATAATAGCAAGCCCAAAGTAACCAAATGCATGGTATGGTATACACAGGATGATGTAAAACAAAGTATTCATTTTTTAAAGTTTATTTATTGATACTGTACATAAATTTTTGTTCATTACATTTGAAACATCAATCTTTGTTAATTAAATTTGAAACAAAAGAAAACTACGATACCGTATTCTCATTAAAATATTACATCACAAGTATATTTTACCTTAACTGTGACTGAATGAATATATTCTCAGAAATAAATATGGAAATGTAATATTTTGGCTGAAATGACGTACATATTACAGTGGAAAGTGGGATAAAATCATGACGAAAACAATGACTTTCGCTTTCTTTCGTTGTTCGAAAGATTTTACCGTAATCGCATTTCAAATGGTTTTGAGTTAAAAAACTGTTGTACCGTACCGTATTACAATAATATTCTATCCTATCATTAGCCTCATAA
Source organism: Homarus americanus (assembly GCF_018991925.1). Classification (NCBI taxonomy): domain Eukaryota; kingdom Metazoa; phylum Arthropoda; class Malacostraca; order Decapoda; family Nephropidae; genus Homarus; species Homarus americanus. The sequence goes on from NW_024749234.1 coordinate 18,463, forward strand.
TCCCACAACTGAAAACCATTCGAAAAGTGATTACGGTAACATCTTTTGAACGAAAGAAAGCGAAAGTCATTGTTTTCGTCACAATTTTATCCCACTTTTCACTGTAATATGTATGTCATTTCAGCAAAAATATTACATTTCCATATTCTCAGAAATAAATAGTAGTTTTGTTGAAATGTAATGTACAGTATTTAATATTAAAATGCATAAAGAGCTATAAAATCAATTACAGTGAGTTCTGCTATAATGCGTGTTTTGATAACGCGAATTTGCTCTAACGCGATTTATGAATTCGGAACAATATTTGTATAACGCGAACGCTTGTTTGCTATAACGCGATTTTTGCTTACTATTTCTCCAATTTTGTGGTATTAACTGTGAATATAGTAAAGAAGAATATCTCCAAAAAGCGTTCTGATGATAGAATTCCCGGTGATTATCGTAAAAGAAAGGATATAACACTTGAAGAGAAGCTCGATGTTATCAACCTCAAAATCACCCTTCTCCCCCATCAAGTTACATTCATATTTTTTCAAGGTAAAGTGTTAAATTTACTGTATGATTTCATTATTAGATATGAATGTAACATTTATTTAGACTGTGCTATCCTTTGTGTTAGGCTAACTACTAAATTTTTTCGATTTCGAGTAATCTGCACCTAACCCTATTTTCTCCATAAGCCCTGTTATTTCTACAGTGACCCCTCGTTTAACGAACACCTCGGTTAACGTAATTTCGATTAACGAACTGCCTTCCATAAGGATCTTCAATTCGGTTAACGAAAAAAAATTCGCTTAACGAACTTCTTACGAACCGACCTCAACATGTTTTCGCTTGCACTGACCGGGCAACCAGCTTTAGTATCAGTCCGCCAATACATTAATCGGTTCTAGGGCTTAAATTCCTTACTATTTTTGTAAATATCAAGAAGTTTATACTATTCAATAATTTTAAAAGTTTAATATTCAATTTTTTAGTCATTTTAACAATTATTGAACAAAATTGAAAGTAAAGTGACTAGTTTAATGCGCGGCATCCAGCCTCTTAACACAGCAAACAGGCGTCAGTCTCTCTGTTTTCATTGGAGGTAACATCTTGCTTGAGACTCTCTTCAACTAAACGCTTTTTTCTGTGTTTCCAAGCAAAGTATTGGTAATTTTGAAATTTATTTTACATATTGACAATATATAGTGCAGTGCAGTGTTATTTTAAAGAAAATATTCTTTATTTACAGCTAGTTTAACTTTGAAAAATACGTGTTGCCATTGTTTGAATCCAGCATGGGGCCTAAGAGATCAAGAAAAGCAATTTCAATCCAAATAAAGCAGGAAATAATAAAAAAACACGAACAAGGCATTAAATCAAATGCGCTATGCAAAGAATATGGCATGTCGGCATCAACTGTGTCGACAATTCTTGCACAAAAAGACAAATTTAAGGAAGTGAACGTGAGAGACAAATCTACAAGTGTGTTTAAAAGTAGATCCCTAATCGTAGAAACTGAGAGGTTACTTATCATCTGGATTAGGGAAAAACAGATGAAAGGTGATTCAGTTTCTGGTGATTTCATTTGTGAAAGAGCCAGGGAGATTTATGAACATTTAAAGGCAGATCAACCTGGTTCTTCAGGAACAGAATTTGAAGAATTTTGGGCTAGCAAAGGCTGGTTCGAAAAATTTAAGAAAAGAAATGACATTTTAAGTGTTGTTAGGCATGGTGAAGCTGCTAGTGCTGATAAAGAAGGGGCAGCAAAGTTTTTAGTTGAATTTAAAAAACTGATGGAAGAAGAAAATTATCTTCCACAGCAAGTGTTCAATGTGGACGAAACTGGGCTGTTCTGGAAAAAGATGCCCAAAAGAACATTCATCACCAAAGATGAAGCCTCTTTACCTGGGCATAAACCCATGAAAGACCGTCTCACTCTATTGCTTGGTGCCAATGCTTCAGGGGATTTCCGACTGAGGCCTATGCTTGTCTACCACTCTGAAAACCCCAGGGTGTTCAAGCAATAGAAAGTGGTAAGAACAAAGCTTGGAGTTTATTGGAAGTCCAACGTAAGGCATGGGTGACAAGACAGTTCTTTAATGAATGGGCTGTTGATGTGTTTTGCCCCTCTGTCAAGAGCTACCTAACCACCAATAAACTTCCTTTAAAGGCTCTTCTCCTCATGGATAATGCTCCTGGTCATGACCCTGACCTTGCCAGCAATTTGGAGTATCAATTCGACTTTGTGAAAGTGTTGTTTTTGCCTCCAAACACTACATCACTCATACAGCCAATGGACCAGAATGTGATCAGCAACTTCAAGAAGTTGTACATGAAGAAAATGTTTAGGAGGTGTCATCAGGCAACTTCCACTGATCCTGAACTAACACTGAAACAGTTCTGGAAGACACAATTCAACGTCCTGGAGGCTGTAAAATTGATTGTGTCATCATGGCAAGAAATCTCCAATAGAACCCTCAATTCTTCATGGAAAGCACTGTGGCCATCAGTAGTCCATGATTTTGAGGGATTTGAGGAAGAAACAGAGTTGGACCAAGAGATTGTGTCCATTGGTCAGTCATTGGGCCTTGAAGTGGAGGAGAAGGATGTGGAAGAGCTTGTGATGTCTCATGAGGAGGAACTTACTCCTGATGACTTGAAGCAACTGGATGAGATGTTACGGGTAGAGGCTGACAGTGGTGAGGAGGAAATTGAAAGTGATGACCATATGTCAGCTAAACAGTTGAAAGATGTGATTTACTACTGGGAGAAGTTCAGGGAACTGGCTTCAAAGCACCCAGAAGTGGAAAAAACTGAACTAACTTTGTGTCATGTTGAGGACTCAGTGGTCTCCTTCTTTAAACATAAGTTTATGGTGAGGAGGACAGATGCCCCACAGACCACAATTGACACTTTCTTCAGTAAAAGGCAGAGGGAACAAGATGCTATCCCTCAGCCTTCCACTTCAAGAAGGAGAGAGGATGATGCTAGCCCTCAGCCTTCCACTTCAAGAAGGAGAGAGGATGTTCATGGTGGAGAATCTGTCAGTCCAGAGGTTCCTGACATTTTCATGGAAGGTGACTCACCTTCCAAGAAGCAGTAAAATGCTTCTCCTCCACCTCCACTTCCTTCTCTTCTCCCTTCTCCTCCTGCACCTCCCACTTCAAATGCACATCATCATCATCATCCAGGAGCCTTCTACATACACACCTCAAAGTAAGTAAATTTTTCTGCCATTTTTGTTGAAGTTAGGAAATTTTCGGTGAGCTGGAACAAATTACCCAAAAACCCATTGAAACAATGGTTTCGGTTAACGAACTTTTCGGTTAACGAACGACCTTCTGGAATGGATTGAGTGCTCGTGATCCAGGTATATGCTGATAACCACAAGGAAAAAGAAAACACGAAGTTCCCAAGTGCTTTCGTGTAATTCACAACTTCACAGTTTGTACTCACCCCTGAAGTTGTGAATTACACGAAAGCGCTTGGGAACTTCGTGTTTTCTTTTTCCTTGTGGTTATCAGCATATATATAAATATATATATATATATATATATATATATATATATATATATATATATATATATATATATATATATATATATATATATATATATATATATATATATATATATATATATATATATATACATACACAATAGTAGTGTTCTTGTAAAACATCGTGTTATAGAAATTCGTGTAATAGAAATAACAGGGCTTATGGAGAAAATAGGGTTAGGTGCAGATTACTCCAAATCGAAAAAAAAATTCGTAGTTAGCCTAACACAAAGGATAGCACAGTCTAAATAAATGTTACATTCATATCTAATAATGAAATCATACAGTAAATGTTACACTTTACCTTGAAAAAATATGAATATAACTTGATGGGGGATAAGGGTGATGTTGAGGCTGAGGAGTCATGAAACATCAAGCTTTTCTTCAAGTGTTATAGCCTTTCTTTTACGATCACCACCGGAAATGCGATCACCAGAGTGCTTCCCAGAGATATTCTTCTTTTCCATAGTCACAAAATTGGAGAAACAGTAATCAGAATTCACTGAAGACACTTAAAAGCTTCACATGTTTCAAACAAAGTGTGGAGTAAACAGAGCGCGCGGGTCTAAAACGCTATGTATTTTGTTTTTCTCTTATTTAAAATTTTACATTTTACATATACTGTACAGGTATACTGTATACATAAATATTACATAAATTATTTCTGCAATTCTTCACAAACAAAACACATAAATCAATTGAACATGTGATGTCGAACGTGAACTGTAAACACTGCATAACCCCGCACCAAGCCACAATGTACAGTACACTTTAAACGCTACTTATTTTGTTTTTCTCTCTTATTTAAAATTTTACAATTTACATATACTGTACAGGTATTTCTTCACAAACAAAACACATAAATCAATTGAACAAGTGATGTTGAACGTGAACTGTAAACATTGAGCCAAGCCACAACACTGTACAGTACACTTTAACACTTTAAACGCTACGTATTTAGTTTTTCTCTTTTATTTAAATTTTTACAATTTACATACAGTATACATATATATATATATATATATATATATATATATATATATATATATATATATATATATATATATATATATATATATATATATATATATATATATATATATATATATATATATATATATATATATATATATATATATATATATATATATATATATATATATTGTAATTTACATATTATTCATATTATGCTAGAGCGCCCACAAAACATGAGAAACGTTTGAGTCCCCCAGTAGAGATGTCCGTTCTCTATCCACTCCAGGATGTCCGTTTTCTTTTTGTGTACTCGCTCAGGGACTCAAGTATTTCTGTATATGACACAGGATGATAAGGGAATTTGAATTTATTTGTTTATTTATTTATATATAATATACTGTAATATATTAAATGTACTGCAAGTATTTTCTTTAATTTATATACGTGTTTCGCGAAAAAGGGAGGCTACATTTATGGTGATCGTTAAGGACCAAACTCCGAATCCATGACGTGACTTCTGTTCATTATTTATATCCTAAATTTACCACTGTAGGTAGTTTCAAGAATTAATGCAGTCATTTACTGAATATTCTTTGCAAAAAAATAAATTTTAAATGAATTCTTTATAAGAGATAAGTATTATGATCAGTAAATATACAGATATGCATTACTGACCACCTCCGAACACAAGGACGGCTAAAAATAGCCACAGGCGGTCACAGTCAAGGTCACTTTCCCTTTCTTGTCACTGGCAAATGGGGGAGGGGGGGTTGATAATAGCAGCTGTGTTTATTACGGTATGTTAGACTGGTTTATAATACATTTTTATTATTTTAATATACCGGTAATCTTCATTTTAATCCAGCTTACCAAACGTAAGTTTCAGTATAAAATAATTAGTGGTACTGTAGGACCTTGTGAGTGGTTTACTGTATACATAAATATTACAAATTATTTCTGCAATTCTTCACAAACAAAACACATAAATCAATTGAATATGTGATGTCGAACGTGAACTGTAAACACTGTGTGTGATGTAGAGAGAGCGCGGGTGTAAAACGCTATGTAATTTGATTTTCTCTTTTATGTAAAATTTTACATTTTACATATACTGTACAGGTATACTGTATACAAAAATATTACATACATTATTTCTGCAATTGTTCACAAACAAAACACATAACTCAATTGAACATGTGGTGTCGAACGTGAACTGAAGCCACAACAACCGTTCGAGTGGAATCGCGTTAGAGCAAATTCGCGTTGTCAAAACACGCGTTATAGTAGAACTCACTGTATATGTATATATATATATATATATATATATATATATATATATATATATATATATATATATATATATATATATATATATATATATATATATATATATATATATATATATATATATATATATATATGGTGTTATATGTAGTGATGATGGGTGGTGTTATATGTAGTGATGATGGATGGTGTTATATGTAGTGATGATGGATGGTGTTACATGTAGTGATGATGTATGATGTTATATGTAGTGATGATGGGTGGTGTTAATGTAGTGATGATTAGACAATAAAATAATAACAGTTTAATGCTAAAAAAATATACTTTGCTATACCGTTGTAGTGAAAAACATGGTGGAACTTACATACACCATTAATGAACTATTGATGGAAGAAGAAGTTTTGGGGAATGAACAGTGGGACAATGTGGAGCCTCCCGGAGGGTGGCGTTCTACCGTGGCCTAGCGGATGAGCAGCCCGTCTGTTTGTGGGTGGGTTTGTTTGTTTGCGTGTTCGCACGAGAATCTTGGAAACTACTTTACCGATCTGTAGTGATGATGGATGGTGTTATATGTAGTGATGATGGATGGTGTTATATGTAGTGATGATGGATGGTGTTATATGTAGTGATGATGGATGGTGTTATATGTAGTGATGATGGATGGTGTTATATGTAGTGATGAAGGATGGTGTTATATGTAGTGATGATGGATGATGTTATATGTAGTGATAATGGATGTTGTTATATGTAGTGATGGTGGATGATGTTATATGTAGTGTTGATGGGTGGTGTTATATGTAGTGATGATGGATGGTGTTATATGTAG
>NW_024749235.1:0-2606 GCF_018991925.1 Homarus americanus
TCAGCTTCTGCAAAATAACACATTTAATGTTCATAAGAGACAGAAAATGAGATGCTAGGAGCATCGTTGAATGAAGTTCATGTTTATGCGCCAACTGAGAATGTTTGGATTTGGGGCCTTAGAGTCGGGGGTCGAGGCTAGTGCCTCATGCTTAATCCGACTGGGAATAGCCCATCCGGCACAGGTCATCGATCACACAAAAAAAAAATAAGAATAACGAGAAATTAAAAATAGAAAAGGAAAAGGTTATATTAATCTACACCAAGAAGATGCGGAAAACCATCTTAAAGTGAGACATTGTATGAGGTGGAAACACAGGAGAAGGCAGATCTCACAGTGATGGAGGAAAGATGCACTTAAGAGTATTCTAGTGTGACCAACATCATGAGAAGGTGGCAATCAAGAGGCAAGAGACTTGGAGGCCAAGGCCTTACCTGACATACAGGATGCCAATCCAATCAACATTGCCCGCAAAGTACCTGTAAAGAGGGGGGAAGCAACATTGCAGCAAAGAAAAGGAAGAATGTCAACTAAAAGAAGAAAGTTTGTGTCGGACAGGCCAGGAACTTATCCCATTTAAAGCTCCCAATTTATGTTAGGTTTCCAGGAGCGCAACCCTCTGTAAACTAAATTTGTACCAATAGCATTTGTACTTAGTGATTTTGTACACTAAAAAATTATTGCCTTGTTGTAAGGGCACCGAATAATTTTAGTGGTGTACAATGTATGTATCGTGCATATGTATACATGTGTGTGTGTAAGTATCATATAAACTCACTAGGGAATTATTCGCACCCCACGGCAGGATACAATATACAGGTGCCGATCACTTTTTGGGTTGGGGTGTACCTGGGAGCATCCTTAATCAATTTATATATATATATATATATATATATATATATATATATATATATATATATATATATATATATATATATATATATATATATATATATATATATATATCTTGATAAAATCACAGGAAAAAGGAAACAACGGAGTACCTTAGCTTTCGCCTTTATTCAAGCCTCTTTATCCATTTTCATTGGGATTTACATGAAATATATATATATATATATATATATATATATATATATATATATATATATATATATATATATATATATATATATATATATATATATATATATATATATATATATATATATATATATATATATATATATATATATATATATATATATATATATATATATATATATATTTGCAATCACTGTAGGTCACGTGATCTTATATATGCTGATAACCACAAGGAAAGAAGAAAACACGTCTAGTGTGTTCCAGAGCACATTAAATTGGCAGCGTCACAAATTCGAGAATGTCAGTGAGGGAGAGAGGTTAGAGGGTAAAAGATTACGTGCTGTTTCTTGTGTCTGAGAGTGGCCACCTGTTGCTGAGTGTTGGTCACGCTCAGGTGTAATGATGGGTGCAAAGAGAAGCATTCTAGACTGTTGCATCAAGAACGGAGGGAGGCACTTACTGCAGTATGTCAAACATGCAAGGGTGGAATGAAGCAAATTTTCAAGGAACAGGATTACCGCAGGCACTCTCTGATGCGGCATACCCAGAAAGCCAACGACAGTTCGTACATGGCCGAAAATAGGCTAATTTCCCAAACCGTCTCGAATGAGAACACGGAACTCCCAAGCAACACGCCATGGCGGGCCGCCACTAGATGGCCAAGGAGACTATCCAAGACCGCATTGACAAGTGCATAAGGATACTGAGGAAATAAATAAACTGCTTGCTGAAGGATATGCTGAATCAGTGTGTTTCCAGTTGGAGCAGATACTGACTGGTCTGGTATCTGCCTCTCACCCAGTGTTGAACCCAAATAAGCCAAACAAAGTATCGCATAGTTTTTGACTGTGCAGCCAAACACAAAAGGACATTGCTGAACAACCAGGTACTACAAGGTCCAGACTTCAACAACAAATTACTTGGAGTCTGTGTAGATTTCTGCCAAGGAACTACAGCCATCATGGCAGATGTGAGGCTATATCATCAAACCATGTACAGAACATCGAGATGTGTTAAGATTCCTCTGGTGGGAGAATGGGGACCTGAGTAGAGAGCAACTTACATGAAGGAGAACATCTTTGGTGGGGTGGAGCCTTTCATGTGCAACTTACGCCTCCGGCCAAGACCACAGATACTGGTTCCGATATGGTGGCGCAAGTGGAATTCAAATTCTATGTTGACAACCTACTCATGTCGCTGGACTCATCAAATGAAGCATGTGTCAGCTTAGAAAACTGTTGGCGTTTGAGGATTTCCAATAATAGCAAATCACAAAGGAGGTTGGTACCATCCCACTGGAGGAGAAACACTGAAGGAATTGATCTGAGGCAAGACACAATGGAATGCCTGAGGGTTAGGTGTTCCTGGAAGGTGATCAGCTAGCTATCAAGGCAACCAAACTCAAGGCCACGCATCAGAGGAGTTAATGTACAGTTGTCAATTATCTTAGTGCACACAAACATATGTATCTCACAATCAGGAATGAGGTAGAATAGAAACTCACAATGCTCTTTTTGTATATATTGTTGTAAGCGGAGTGCTCAGGAGTGACTAGGTGGAGAAAG
>NW_024749236.1:0-13814 GCF_018991925.1 Homarus americanus
AACTAAAGCTTTTCTCTCATATTTTATCAAAGTTATGTATAAAAGCAGATGACTTCATATAACTACTTATTTAATATACATGGACAAATGAAAGCGAAACAGGCAAACACAAAAATTCCGACACACACACACATACATACACACTCGTTCTATCATGATCTCTTCCTAATGCAACGTAATGATGACTTTCCAATGCAACGTAACGACGTTTTTCCAACGCAACGTAACTACGATATATGAACGCAACGCAGCAGTAGCAGCAATAACAGCAGCAGCAGCAATGACGCAACAACAGAAATCACTCATCCACCTCGTTCAGCGAGCCACAGTGCACCGATATCACCGATATAGTGGGATGGCTTTACCACCGGTCTCCCAACCTCCCGAGGAATATACCATTCATTAACAAAGAACACAACCCAGGTACAAGTCAAGGCGGACGCCGCCGCGGATGACTCGACCGGCTTACCAGCGAGGCCAGACAGAGCGTCAGACTGCCAGGCCAACACTGGCTCGACGCAATGAATATTTTAATCCTCCTATTTATACACCAACACGTAGATCCAACAGGAAAATGGCCTCTTTGTGTCTCTACTACACGTAGTTTATATTCCCGTACAGAAAAACCTTCAGATTTATTAGCTTTCACTCTATTTACAGTTGTTAGAGAAGAGTATCGCTCGTTAAGAACTCTCTCAATACATCAATATTTTAGATAAACACAACGTCAATATAATGAAAGATAGGAGGCAGCTGCAACAGTGGTTAAACACACACACACACACACACACACACACACACACACACACACACACACAATATCAAGGTAAAACAGACAAATGACTCCACCAACACGAGTTACATGTAATAAGGGGATCGGCTGGGCGGGTTGTAAATGTGGCCATTGGTCATGTATTGATACCCCGGCCTAGCCCTGGTTGAAACACGGCACTATGTCCAGATATAACAACCAGAACACACACACACACACACACACACACACACACACACACACACACACACACACACACGCACACACACACACACACACACACAGAAGTTCAGTATTGCCCAGAAAGACCCTGCCATATTTTATGTTTTCACACTGATTATGAAATTAATCCATCGCATCTGTGGCGAGTTACCGAGTAGATACGATATCCATCACGGACGGACTGACGGACGAACGGATGGGATGGACGGGGAGACAGGCGGACGGACGGACGTGTGGATTGACGGATGGACAGACGGATGGGTGGAAGGGCGGATGAACAGACATACAGCAATATTGATATACTGTATATCCTCAAACTTTCGGTACGGGAGGAATATTGAGATAAAGAAATTTAACGGTGGTCAACAAGTAACGGCGCTCCCATTACAGTAAAACGAATGACTTTCTAGTTTTGTAAAGTTATAAAAATGGTGTTTGATGCAAGCTTAGGAAAACGTGGCATCCACATAAATTACATCGTAAAATATTTTGATGTTCTTAAAGCACGAGCAAGTGAGAGGGCGTTTCTGAGGAGCCGGAGAAGAGACCCAACTTACCGAAAACAGTGATCCCTTAATGCTGAGCTGTGACAGGATCAATACTGAAAATTTCAAAATCAAATGGTTCTCTGCCCAAAAAGACCTTAATCCTAATCGCTCCTGAGGCATTACGGTCCTAAACATTATGGTTGGAGCACATTAAAGTTGGGATCCATTGATATTAGTACTTAATGGGATTTGGACCCGTTATTACTAAGTTCCAATCCCAATTGTGAGGCTAGATTATTATCAAATAGGGTCGGGACTTGTTTGACGAATCAACAGTTGATAGAAAGGACATGACGCTTCCAAAACAGGAAGCAGGTTAACTAATAGCCTATAAAGCAAGATCATGAAACCATGACAGCATGGTGAGGGTAATTTTATCTTGGTGTAGCCAGAGCTTTCCAGGAGAGATGCGGATGCCTCTAAAACAGGTGAGTGTGATCACTGTATCCACTTGAATGGAAGAGGTGAGGCTCTCATAGACCACGTGAGGGAAGGCGAGGGGGAGACTTTCATATATACAGTGACAGGACCACAGGCGACCACAAAGACGGTGTAAGGATAAGGAGTGCGCACGACGTCCTCGTGGACGAGTGGGGGCATCACGTTGACTCATTGATAAGGGAGGGACATCGACGTCCTCAAAGGTGGAGGGGAAAAGCGTAACTTTCCATTAAAATTCTTGTGTGATGCGAAGGACTCCAAACTTAGCTGATGAATAAAACGATACCCAATGAACATGATAACTTGGACGTACCTGAGATATGGTGTGTTGATATCCCTCGAAGAACTGTTTTAACTCACAGTTACCTGAAAAAATAAAAGAAAAAATCAAGATAAGTTTACGACACTTACACCACTCCTATGACACGTATGGGTGTTTCGGGCGCCCACCATTACTGTGTGACACTTGTAAGTCTTCATGACACAAACACTTCACATCATTTATAAAACTTCATAACAAACACTTTACAACACTTATAAACACCCGGTATTTTTTTTACAAGTCGCGCATAATCTTCTAAGTCCCCGCGTGTCGGCTCCAGCATACTGTCACTTCCACAAAAAAATGTAAAAGTGTACCATGACGTTTCAATAAAGTTGCTTTCATTGCTACCAGATAACGAAATAAGTACTTTCTGTTTAATATGGAGGGGGTCCGAAGGGGTTGGCTAGGGTATGGTATACTCGATCAGGGGGCTTTGTTATACTCGATCTGGGGCCTTTGTTATACTCGACCACTGGACTTTGTTATACTCGATTAGGGGCCTTTGTTATACTCGACCACTGGACTCTGTTATACTCGATCTGGAGACTTTGTTATACTCGATTAGGGGGCTTTGTTACACTCGATCAGGGGATTTTGTAATATTCGATGGGGGGGCTTCGTTATTCTCGATCAGGGGTCTTTGTTATACTCGACCAGGGGACTTTGTTATACTCGATCAGGGTACTTTTTTATACTCGACCATGGGACTTTGTTATACTCAATCAGGGGACTTTGTTATACTTGCTTCAGGGGACTTTGTTATACTCAATCAGGGGACTTTGTTACATTCGCTCAGGGGACTTTGTTATAATCGCTCAGGGGACTTTGTTATATTCAATAATGGGTCTTTGTTATACTCGATAATGGGACTTTGTTATACTCGATCAGGGGACTTTGTTATACTCGATCAGGGGGCTTTGTTATACTCGATCTGGGGCCTTTGTTATACTCGACCACTGGACTTTGTTATACTCGATTAGGAGCCTTTGTTATACTCGACCATTGGACTTTATTATACTCAAACTGAAGACTTTGTTATACTCAATGAGGGGGCTTTGTTATACTCGACCAGGAGGATTTTGTAATATTCGATGGGGCGGCTTTGTTATTCTCGATCAGGTGGTCTTTGTTATACTCGACCAATTGACTTTGTTATACTCGATCAGTGGACTTTGTTATACTCGATCAGGGGACTTTGTTATACTCGAACAGGGGCCTTTGTTATACTCTACCAGAGGGCTTTGATATACTCGATCAGGGGACTTTGTTATACTCGATCAGGGGACTTTGTTATATTCGATCAGAGGACTTTGTTATACTCGATCAGGAAGTTTGTTATACTTGATCAGGGGACTTTGTTATACTCGATCAGGGGATATTGTTATACTCGATAAGGGACTTTGTTATACTCGATCAGGGGACTTTGTTATACTCGACCAGGGGACTTTGTTATACTCGTTCACGGGACTTTGTTATATTCGATCAGGGGACTTTGTTATACTCAATGAGGGACTTTGTTATACTTGGTCAGGGGACTTTGTTATATCCGACAATGGGTCTTTGTTATACTCGATCAGGGGACTTTGTTATACTCGATCAGAGGACTTTTTTATACTCGATCAGGGGGCTTTGTTATACTCGATCTGGGGCCTTTGTTATACTCGACCACTGGACTATGTTATACTCGATTAGGGGAATTTGTTATACTCGATAATGGAACTTTGTTATACTCGATCAGGGGACTATGGTATACTCGATCAGGGGGCTTTGTTATACTCGATTAGGGGCCTTTGGTATACTCGACCACTGGACTCTGTTATTCTCGATCTGGAGACTTTCTTATACTCGATGAGGGGGATTTGTTATACTCGATCAGGGGATTTTTTAATATTCGATGGGGGGGCTTCGTTATTCTCGATCAGGGGTCTTTGTTATACTCGACCAGGGGACTTTGTTATACTCGATCAGGATACTTTTTTATACTCGACCATGGGACATTGTTATACTCAATCAAGGGACTTTGTTATACTTGCTTCAGGGGACTTTGTTATACTCAATCAGGGGACTTTGTTATATTCGCTCAGGGGACTTTGTTATAATCGCTCAGTGGGGACCTTGTTATATTCAATAATGGGTCTTTGTTATACTCGATAATGGGACTTTGTTATACTCGATCAGGGGACTTTGTTATACTCGATCAGGGGGCTTTGTTATACTCGATCTGGGGCCTCTGTTATACTCGACCACTGGACTTTGTTATACTCGATTAGGAGCCTTTGTTATACTCGACCACTGGACTTTGTTATACTCGATCTGAAGACTTTGTTATACTCAATGAGGGGGCTTTGTTATACTCGACCAGGAGGATTTTGTAATATTCGATGGGGCGGCTTTGTTATTCTCGATCAGGTGGTCTTTGTTATACTCGACCAATGGACTTTGTTATACTCGATCAGGGGACTTTGTTATACTCGATCATTGGACTTTGGTATACTCGAACAGGGGCCTTTGTTATACTCGATCAGGGGACTTTGTTATACTCGATCAGGGGCCTTTGTTATACTCGACCTGAGGACTTTGTTATACTCGATCAGGGTACTTCGTTATACTCGATCAGGGAACTTTGTTATACTCGATCACGGGACTTTGTTATACTCGATCAGGGGACTTTGTTATACTCGATCAGGGGACTTTGTTATACTCAACCAGGGGAATTTGTTATACTCAATCAGGGGACTTTGTTATACTAGCTAAGGGAATTTTGTTATACTCAATCAGGGGACTTTGTTATACTCGCTCAAGGGACTTTGTTATACTCGTTCAGGGGACTTTGTTATATTCGATAATGGGTCTTTGTTATACTCGATTAGGGGACTTTTTTATACTCGATCAGGGGACCTTGTTATGCTCGATCAGGGGGCTTTGTTATACTCGATCAGGGGCCTTTGTTGTACTTGACCACTGGACTTTGTAATACTCGATTACGAGCCTTTGTTATACTCGACCACTGGACTTTGTTATACTCGATTTGGAGACTTTGTTATACTTTTTTGAGGACTTTGTTATATTCGATAAGGTGACTTTGTTATACTCGATCAGGGGACTTTGTTACACTCGACCAGGGGACTCTGTTATACTCGATCAGGAGACATTGTTATACTCGAACAGGGGGCTTTGTTATACTCGATCAGGGGACTTTGTAATATTCGATGAGGGGGCTTTGTTATACTCGACAAGGGGCATTTCATATGCTCGATCAGGTTCCTTTGTTATACTCGACCAGGGGGCTTTGATATACTCGATGAGGGGACTTTGTTATACTCGATCAGGGGACTTTCTTATACTCGCTCAGGGGACTTTGTTATACTCGCTCAGGGGACTTTGTTATATTCGATAATGGGTCTTTTTTATACTCGATCAGGGGACTTTGTTATACTTGATCAGGGGACCTTGTTATACTCGATCAGGGGGCTTTGTTATACTCGATCAGGGGCCTTTGTTATACTTGACCACTGGACTTTGTAATACTCGAATAGGGGCCTTTGTTATTCTCGACCACTCGACTTTGTTATACTCGATATGGAGACTTTGTTATACTCGATGAGGAGTCTCTCTTATACTCAATCAGGGGACTTTATAATATTCGATGAGGGGGTTTTGTTATTCTCGATTAGGGGTCTTTGTTATACTCGACACATGGACTTTCTTATACTCGATCACGAGACATTGTTATACTCGATCAGGGGGCTTTGTTATACTCGATCAGGGGACTTTGTTATATTCGATCAAGGTACTTTGTTATACTCGATCAGGGGACTTTGTTATACTCGATCAGGGGACTTTGTTATACTCGATCAGGGGACTTTGTTATAATCGATCAGCGGACTTTGTTATATTCGATCAAGGGTCTTTGTTATACTCGATCAGGGGACTTTGTTATACTCGATCAGGGGACTTTGTTATACTCGATCAGGGGACTTTGTTATAATCGATCAGCGGACTTTGTTATACTCGATCAGGGGGATTTGTTATACTCGATGAGGATCCTTTGTTATACTCGACCACTGGACTTTGGTATACTCGATTAGGGGCCTTTGTCATACTCAACCACTGGACTTTGTTATACTCGATCAGGAGACTTTGTTATACTCGATCAGGGGGCTTTGTTATACTCAATGAAGTAACTTTGTAATATTCGATGAGGGGGCTTTGCTATACTCGATCAGGGGCCTTTCATATGCTCTATTAGGGGACTTTGTTATACTCGATCTAGGGTCTTTGTTATACTCGATCAGGGGACTTTGTTATACTCGATCAGAGGACTTTGTTATGCTCGATCAGGGGGTTTGTTATACTCGATCAAGGGCCTTTATTATAATCGATCAGGGGCATTTATTATACTCGACCAGAAGACGTCGTTATACCCGATCAGGGTACTTTGTTGAACTCGATCAGGGGACTTTGTTATACTCGATCAGGGGACTTTGTTATACTTAATCAGGGACTTTGTTATACTCGCTCAGGGGACATTGTTATACTCGATAATGGGATTTTGTTATTCTCGATCAGGGGACTTTGTTATACTCGATCAGGGTGCTTTGTTATACTCGATCTGGGGCCTTTGTTATACTCGACCACTGGACTTTGTTATACTCGATTAGTGGCCTTTGTTATACTCGACCAATGGACTTTGTTATACTCGATCAAGAGACTTTATTATACTCGATCAGGGGACTTTGTTATACTTGATAAAGGACTTTGTTATACTCGATGAGGGGACTTTGTTATACTCGCTCAGAGGACTTTGTTATATTCGATAAGGGGACTTTGTTATACTCGATCAGGGGACTTTGTTATACTCGATCAGGGGACCTTGTTATTCTCTATCAGAGGGCTTTGTTATACTCGATCATGGGCCTTTGTTATACTTGACCACTGGATTTTGTAATACTCGATTAGGGGCCTTTGTTATTCTCGACCACTGGACTTTGTTATACTCGATCAGGAGACTTTGTTATAATCGATCAGCGGACTTTGTTATACTCGATCAGGGGGATTTGTTATACTCGATGAGGATCCTTTGTTATACTCGACCACTGGACTTTGGTATACTCGATTAGGGGCCTTTGTCATAATCAACCACTGGACTTTGTTATACTCGATCAGGGGACTTTGTTATACTCGATCAGGGGGATTTGTTATACTCGATGAGGATCCTTTGTTATACTCGACCACTGGACTTTGGTATACTCGATTAGGGGCCTTTGTCATACTCAACCACTGGACTTTGTTATACTCGATCAGGAGACTTTGTTATACTCGATCAGGGGGCTTTGTTATACTCGATGAAGTGACTTTGTAATATTCGATGAGGGGGCTTTGTTATACTCGACAAGGGCCATTTCATATGCTCGATCAGGGGACTTT
This sequence comes from Homarus americanus, assembly GCF_018991925.1. Lineage (NCBI taxonomy): Eukaryota > Metazoa > Arthropoda > Malacostraca > Decapoda > Nephropidae > Homarus > Homarus americanus. Next base: position 7,736 of record NW_024749236.1, read on the forward strand.
GTTATAATCGATCAGGGGACCTTGTTATACTCGATCAGGGGACTTTGTTATACTCGATCAGGGGACTTTGTTATAATCGATCAGGGGACTTTGTTATACTCGATCAGGGGGCTTTGTTATACTCGATGAGGATCCTTTGTTATACTCGACCACTGGACTTTTTTATAATCGATTAGGGGCCTTTGTCATACTCAACCACTGGACTTTGTTATACTCGTTCAGGAGACTTTGTTATACTCGATCAGGGGGCTTTGTTTTACTCAATGAAGGGACTTTGTAATATTCGATGAGGGGGCTTTGCTATACTCGACCAGGGGCCTTTCATATGCTCTATTAGGGGACTTTGTTATACTCGATCAAGGGTCTTTGTTATACTCGATCAGGGGACTTTGTTATACTCGATCAGAGGACTTTGTTATACTCGAACAGGGGGTTTGTTATACTCGATCAAGGGCCTTTGTTATAATCGATCAGGGGCCTTTGTTATATTCGACCAGAGGACGTCGTTATACTCGCCCAGGGTACTTTGTTATACTCGATCAGGGGACTTTGTTATACTCGATCAGGGGACTTTGTTATACTCAATGAGGGACTTTGTTATACTCGCCAGGGGACATTGTTATACTCAATAATGGGATTTTGTTATTCTCGATCAGGGGATTTTGTTATACTCGATCAGGGTGCTTTGTTATACTCGATCTGGGGCCTTTGTTATAATCGACCACTGGACTTTGTTATACCCGATTAGGGTCCTTTGTTATTCTCGACCACTGGACTCTGTTATACTCGATCTGGAGACTTTGTTATACTCGTTGAGGGGGCTTTGTTATACTCGATCAGGGGATTTTGTAATATTCGATGGGGACGCTTTGTTATTCTCGATCAGGGGTCTTTCTTATACTCGACCAATGGACTTTGTTATACTCGATGAGGATCCTTTGTTATACTCGATCAGGGGGCTTTGTTATACTCGATGAAGTGACTTTGTAATATTCGATGAGGGGGCTTTGCTATACTCGACCAGGGGCCTTTCATATGCTCTATCAGGGGAGTTTGTTATACTCGATCAAGGGTCTTTGTTATACTCGATCAGGAGACATTGTTATACTCGATCAGGGGGCTTTGTTATACTCGACAAGGGGCATTTCATATGCTCGATCAGGGGACTTTGTTATACTCGATCAGGTTCCTTTGTTATACTCGACCAGGGGGCTTTGATATACTTGATGAGGGGACTCTGTTATACTCGATTAGGGGACTTTGTTATACTCGATCAGGGGACCTTGTTATACTCGATCAGGGGGCTTTGTTATACTCGATCAGGGGCCTTTGTTATACTTGACCACTGGACTTTGTAATACTCGATTAGGGGCCTTTGTTATTCTCGACCACTGGACTTTGTTATACTCGATCTGGAGACTTTGTTATACTCGATGAGGGGTCTTTCTTATACTCACTCAGGGGACTTTATAATATTCGATGAGGGGGCTTTGTTATAATCGATTAGGGGTCTTTGTTATACTCGACAAATGGACTTTGTTATACTCGATCAGGAGACATTGTTATACTCGATCAGGCGGCTTTGTTATACTCGATCAGGGGACTTTGTAATATTCGATGAGGGGGCTTTGTTATACTCGACAAGGGGCATTTCATATGCTCGATCAGGGGACTTTGTTATTCTCGACAAGGTTCCTTTGTTATACTCGACCAGGGGGCTTTGATATACTCGATGAGGGGACTTTGTTATACTCGATCAGGGGACTTTGTTATACTCGCTCAGGGGACTTTGTTATACTCGCTCAGGGGACTTTGTTATATTCGATAATGGGTCTTTCTTATACTCGATCAGGGGACTTTGTTATACTCTATCAGAGGGCTTTGTTATACTCGATCATGGGCCTTTGTTATACTTGACCACTGGATTTTGTAATACTCGATTAGGGGCCTTTGTTATTCTCGACCACTGGACTTTGTTATACTCGATCAGGGGACATTGTTATAATCGATCAGCGGACTTTGTTATACTCGATCAGTGGGATTTGTTATACTCGATGAGGATCCTTTGTTATACTCGACCACTGGACTTTGGTATACTCGATTAGGGGCCTTTGTCATACTCAACCACTGGACTTTGTTATACTCGATCAGGGGACTTTGTTATACTCGATCAGGGGACTTTGTTATAATCGATCAGCGGACTTTGTTATACTCGATCAGTGGGATTTGTTATACTCGATGAGGATCCTTTGTTATACTCGACCACTGGACTTTGGTATACTCGATTAGGGGCCTTTGTCATACTCAACCACTGGACTTTGTTATATTCGATCAGGAGACTTTGTTATACTCGATCAGGGGGCTTTGTTATACTCGAGGAAGTGACTTTGTAATATTCGATGAGGGGGCTTTGTTATACTCGACAAGGGGCATTTCATATGCTCGATCAGGGGACTTTGTTATACTCGATCAGGTTCCTTTGTTATACTCGACCAGGGGGCTTTGATATACTCGATGAGGGGACTTTGTTATACTCGATCAGGGGACTTTGTTATACTCGCTCAGGGGACTTTGTTATAGTCGATAATGGGGCTTTTTTATACTCGATCAGGGGACTTTGTTATACTCGATCAGGGGACTTTGTTATACTCGATCAGGGGGCTTTGTTATACTCGATCAGGGGCCTTTGTTATACTTGACCACTGGACTTTGTAATACTCGATTAGGGGCCTTTGTTATTCTCGACCACTGGACTTTGTTATACTCGATCTGGAGACTTTGTTATACTCGATGAGGGGTCTTTCTTATACTCAATCAGGGGACATTATAATATTCGATTAGGGGTCTTTGTTATACTCGACAAATGGACTTTGTTATACTCGATCAGGAGACATTGTTATACTCGATCAGGGGGCTTTGTTATACTCGATCAGGTTCCTTTGTTACACTCGACCAAGGGGCTTTGATATACTCGATGAGGGGACTTTGTTATACTCTATCAGGGGACTTTGTTATATTCGATCAAGGGTCTTTGTTATACTCGATCAGGGGACTTTGTTATACTCGATCAGGGGACTGTGTTATACTCGATCAGGGGACTTTGTTATAATCGATCAGCGGACTTTGTTATACTCGATCATGGGGCTTTGTTATACTCGATGAGGGTCCTTTGTTATACTCGACCACTGGACTTTGTTATACTCGATTTGGGGCCTTTGTCATACTCAACCACTGGACTTTGTTATACTCGATCAGGAGACTTTGTTATACTCGATCAGGGGGCTTTGTTATACTCGATGAAGTGACTTTGTAATATTCGATGAGGGGCCTTTGCTATACTCGACCAGGGGCCTTTCATATGCTCTATCAGGGGACTTTGTTATACTCGTCAAGGATCTTTGTTGCTTACTCGATCAGAGGACTTCCATTATCTCGATCCAGAGGACTTTGTTATATACTCGATCGGGGGTTTCATTATACTCGATCAAGGGTCTTTGTTATACTCGATCTGGGGACGTTGTTATACTCGATGAGAGGACGTCGTTATACTCGATCAGGGTACTTTGTTATACTCGATCAGGGGACTTTGTTATACTCGATCAGGGGACTTTGTTATACTCAATCAGGGACTTTATTCTACTCGCTCAGGGGACATTGTTATACTCGATAATGGTATTTTGTTATTCTCGATCAGGGGACTTTGTTATACTCGATAAGGGTGCTTTGTTATACTCGATTTGGGGCCTTTGTTATACTCGACCACTGGACTTTGTTATACTCGATTAGGGGCCATTGTTATACTCTACCACTGGACTCTGTTATACTCGATCTGGAGACTTTGTTATACTCGATGAGGGGGCTTTGTTATACTCGATCATGGGATTTTGTAATATTCGATGGGGGGCTTTGTTATTCTCGATCAGGGTCTGTATTTATACTCGACCAATGGACTGTTATACTCGATCAGGAGACTTTGTTTTTACTCGATCAGGGGACTTTGTTATACTCGATAAAGGACTTTGTTATACTCGATAGGGGACTTTGTTATACTCTCGCTCAGAGACTTGTTATATTCGATAAGGGACTTTGTTATATACTCGATCAAGAGACTTTTGTTATACTCGACCAGGGGGACTGTATTCGATGAGGGGAACATACTCGACAGGAGGTCATTTTCGTATGTGCTCGATCAGGGGACTTTGTTATACTCGATCAGGTTCCTTTGTTATACTCGACCAGGGGGCTTTGATATACTCGATGAGGGGACTTTGTTATATACTCGATCAGGGGACTTTGTTATACTCGCTCAGGGACTTTGTTATATTCGATAATGGGGCTTTTTATACTCGATCAGGGGACTTTGTTATACTCGATCAGGGGACCTTGTTATACTCGATCAGGGGGCTTTGTTATACTCGATCAGGGGCCTTTGTTATACTTGACCACTGGACTTTGTAATACTCGATTAGGAGCCTTTGTTATTCTCGACCACTGGACTTTGTTATACTCGATCTGGAGACTTTGTTATACTCGATGAGAGGTCTTTCTTATACTCAATCAGGGGACTTTATAATATTCGATGAGGGGGCTTTGTTATTCTCGATTAGGGGTCTTTGTTATACTCGACAAATGGACTTTGTTATACTCGATCAGGAGACATTGTTATACTCGATCAGGGGGCTTTGTTATACTCGATCAGGTTCCTTTGTTACACTCGACAAAGGGGCTTTGATATACTCGATGAGGGGACTTTGTTATACTCTATCAGGGGACTTTGTTATATTCGATCAAGGGTCTTTGTTATACTCGATCAGGGGACTTTGTTATACTCGATCAGGGGACTTTGTTATACTCGATCAGGGAACTTTGTTATAATCGATCAGCGGACTTTGTTATACTCGATCATGGGGCTTTGTTATACTCGATGAGGATCCTTTGTTATACTCGACCACTGGACTTTGTTATACTCGATTTGGGGCCTTTGTCATACTCAACCACTGGACTTTGTTATACTCGATCAGGAGACTTTGTTATACTCGATCAGGGGGCGTTGTTATACTCGATGAAGTGACTTTGTAATATTCGATGAGGGGCCTTTGCTATACTCGACCAGGGGCCTTTCATATGCTCTATCAGGGGACTTTGTTATACTCGATCAAGGGTCTTTGTTATACTCGATCTGGGGACTTTATTATACTCGATCAGAGGACTTTGTTATACTCGATCAGGGGGTTTGTTATACTCGAACAAGGGCCTTTGTTATAATCGATCAGGGGCCTTTGGTATACTCGACCAGAGGACGTCGTTATACTCAGGGTACTTTGTTATACTCGATCAGGGGACTTTGTTATACTCGAACAGGGGACTTTGTTATACTCGAACAGGGGACTTTGTTATACTCAATCAGGGACTTTGTTATACTCGCTCAGGGGACATTGTTATACTCAAAAATGGGATTTTGTTATTCTCGATCAGGGGACTTTGTTATACTCGATCAGGGTGCTTTGTTATACTCGATGTGGGGCCTTTGTTATACTCGACCACTGGACTTTGTTATACTCGATTAGGGGCCTTTGTTATACTCGACCACTGGACTCTGTTATACTCGATCTGGAGACTTTGTTATACTCGATGAGGGGGCTTTGTTATACTCGATCAGGGGATTTTGTAATATTCGATGGGGGCGCTTTGTTATTCTCGATCAGGGGTCTGTGTTATACTCGACCAATGGACTTTGTTATACTCGATCAGGAGACTTTGTTTTACTCGATCAGGGGACTTTGTTATACTCGATAAAGGACTTTGTTATACTCGATGAGGGGACTTTGTTATACTCGCTCAGAGGACTTTGTTATATTCGATAAGGGGACTTTGTTATACTCGATCAGGGGACTTTGTTATACTCGACCAGGGGTCTCTGTTATACTCGATCAGGAGACATTGTTATACTCGATCAGGGGGCTTTGTTATACTCGATCAGGGGACTTTGTAATATTCGATGAGGGGGCTTTGTTATACTCGACAAGGGGCATTTCGTATGCTCGATCAGGGGACTTTGTTATACTCGATCAGGTTCCTT
>NW_024749237.1:0-8999 GCF_018991925.1 Homarus americanus
TGTACCTGTACCTGTACCCGTGTGCCTATACCTGTACGCCTATACCTGTACCTGTGTGCCTTGTACCTGTACCCGTGTGCCTATACCTGTACCCGCGTGCCTGTACCTGTACCCGTGTGCCTATACCTGTACCCGTGTCTATACCTGTACCCGTGTACCTATACCTGTACCCGTGTGCCTGTACCTGTACCCGTGTGCCTGTACCTGTACCCGTGTGCCTATACCTGTATTGTCAGATCCAAAGAAGCCAAAAATACCCCGAGACGACACTGACAGCCAAGACGGGTGTATACGCAGAAAATCCCCCGTCCACATATGTCCCTGTCAACCGAGCGGGGGAATTAGAGGTAACATAATGACCTCATAACTACCCCGAGACGACCATCCAAACTGCTCATTAGCATACTGGGCTGAGGGGAAAAAGGCAAGAGGGGAGACGCTCATGAGTATCCCCTCCCATCCTCGACAACCTTCCCCTTATTCTCTTAATGTCTACTTCCCTTCACACAGTCTACCCCTTTAACCAGTCACCCTTATACAGGTACTTCTATTTCCCCTCCCTCGGGATTGTTTCTGCGGTCACTTCCCCTTCTTCAGGACCTACTTCCGCTATTACTTCCTTTGGACAAACTTCTGCTACGACTTCCTCAGGATACACTTCTGCTGCCACTTCCCCTCCCTCGGATACAAGTCACCATGAGTCCCGGAGCTGACACTGATATCCACCACTTCCGACAGCCAAGAAGCACCTCAGCCTAACCACGCGCTGGACGGTACTTGTCGCTCCCCTTATGGTGGTCCTGTGTCTGTCTCTCTTGTTTTCTATCATTAATCTGTTTGTCTGTGTGTGTATTGTTGACTAAGTACATGTGTGTGTGTGTGTGTGTGTGTGTGTGTGTGTGTGTGATATACTCTCTCTCCTTCTATAACCTCCCAAAGACATCATTTCCAAAACCCAGTACACTCATCATGTAGGATCCCGGACGCAGTAACAAGTTCCGCCTCACAATAAAAGTTTTCTCGTTGCCCTTACACTGGGGACTGGCAGTAACCCCTCCTCCGCGGCCCCTCCCCCTGGCCCTCCTACCCGGTCACCCCACCCCTCCCCCCCCCACCCCCGGCCCCATCCTACAATCCAGATTTCTCAGTCGTTTAACAGATACACAGAGAACTCTACGAGATGTAATAAAACTAAAACTACTCTTACGGAAGGGAGGTTTTTAGGGGTCCAGCATCTGACTGTTGAGCTATGAAGGCGATATGTACTGTTGTTTACATGTTTATTGTCTCCCGGCCCCCGCTTAGCTGAAGGGTCCTAGGAGTGTTGTGTCCGTCTGTCTGTACGTTCATCTTGTTCCTCCCTGTGTATGTCCATCACTCCAATCCTCTGTATGTCTGCCCGTCCATGCACCCCTCAATGAGTCCATCTGTTGCTCAGTCTGGTCATATGTTCCTCTGCACGTTCGTGTGTCAGAGTTGTGAACGCGACGCCACGAGAACGAACTGAACTATGGTCTCCATCTCTGGCACAAAGCTGCCTGATCTGGGGCTCTCAGACGAGGCCAATAAGCAATATTTTTCCCTCCTGATGTAGAGGAATTGTGACTCTATGTCGTCTTGGGTCACCAGTCGTGGCTGGGGGGGAAGGGGGGTAGATCGACGGGTTCTTACTGTGCGAGTTATATTAATCTAAAAACAATTATTACTTTTCCAAGATAACTTCATATAAGTTACGTATGTTTCTATGATTAATGTAAAGTATTTATTCAACATGACTTAGTGAATGATAAACAAACTGACAGTTGGCTTATTTTTTCTCCTTTATCTCTTGCGTAAACCCCACGAGGAAGATAATTTTCTTTGCCAGGAAAATGGAATTTTATACAATTTATAGTCTCGGTAAGCCTAACTGTCTTGTATACAACAAATGAAAAAAATTCTGTTATTTTATTTAACTCTACACAACCGAACTTCCCGCTGTTTCTATATTCTACAAGACGGTCATAGTTTGTTTTACGTATTATCCTCTCTTTATCCTATCACTGTTTACTACTTCATTTTCCATCGAAAAAATACAAAGTTGTTTCAAACATAAGGGAATTACTGATGGCAGAGACACATACTGTAGTTGTCACACACAACAACTGCCTGGAATATAACCACGTATGTGGTTCCCGGGACACTTTATCACACCCTGCACCATGACCTATGAACACCCTCTCCTGGCGACCACCTGGCTAGGCAGGCCCTTGGTTCTTACAACCCGCACCCTGGTACATCCTCCACTACCCCAGGCGAAGACACATAACCCTTAATTTAGAACCATTACCTGTTGCTGTCTCTGGCCAAACACCGTACCTGCAAAACACAAAAAAATATCACTATTAGCTGAAGGAAAAAATAATATTTATAGGGAATTAATTGTTACTTGTACATTTCAACGTTACTCTTAATAAGTTTACAAGAGCAGGTGAGATACTGTGACAAACTGCAATTTATTTTCCTAATGCAATATTTTCTCCGCGACATCCACCGCATCTGATGGTGAGGAAGCACTTTCTTAACACACCATTATTGAACTTATAATGTATACATAAACTACATGTTAAGTGCTACCTAAAAAAAAATCTTGTATCACTGATTCTAATTATCTCGTAGAGTTGTACACAAACAATAAAGTGCTTAAGTGAGTGCGTAAGTAGCAAGCAGTATAAGTAAATAAGTGTATTCGTACATAAATATGCCCGTAAATAAATAAATAAATAAATAAATAAATAAATAAATAAGTAATAAAAGTAATTAAGTTATTAGAAACTCGACATAATTCAGTAAATTGCGCGCGCACCGTGTTTGGAGGCCACATTTACCGTGCCTCAGGAAAATTGGCTGGCAGGGAGCATATTGTCCGGCGGGAACATTTTAAGCGATATGTTCAATTTCCTTCCAAAGGTGATTAAAGTTATTTTTGTTGGAAAACTCAAGTTTTAATTCAACTCTTATGTTGCTGTCATAAGCCTTCCGCTAAAGTGCAGTGCAGTGGTTTTTACCGGGGAAAAATTGAGTGTGTACAATTTTAAAGAAAGAAAGAAAGAAAGAAAGAAAGAAAGAAAGAAAGAAAGAAATACAAAAGAAAGAAAAAGATTTAAGGAGAACAACAACAACGACAGCAACAACAACAACATAAAGAGCAAGGAAGGAGGAACAAGAAATAGCGGAGGAGGAGACCGCTAATCTCCCCGTCAGGCCACACCAGTTCCAAAGAAGAACCGACGGAATAGCCTCATTATCCACTTCTTCAGTGGTTTTGTTGAGACACACATTCACCTACACAGATCACAGTTAGAAAATTACGACTGTTTGAGTCCTCGATTTGACAGCATACTATGGACGGATTGATACACGGACAGACACACGGACAGACTAATACACGGAGAGACAAACGGACGGACTGATACATCGACAGACGAACAGACGATCTGATAGGAAACACAGACAGATACACGGACAGACTGATAAACTAATATAGACAGGAAGGGACTGATCAACCAACAGACCCCCGGACGGACTAATAAACCAACAGACTGGAGGACGGACTAATAAACCAACAGACTGGAGGACGGACTAATAAACCAACAGACTGGAGGACGGACTAATAAACCAACAGACTGGAGGACGGACTAATAAACCAACAGACACACACAAACATACAGTATAGTCGAACAGTCTACTACGGACCTAAAATAATCACTCCTATTGTTCTCTCTCCAGACGGCAGTAAACACAAATAAATTCAATTACTTTAAAACATTCCCATATATCAACACACAAATTCGAATGTACAGTTGCCGACATAAATCCCCGGACACGTGACAGTATCTAATGTGAGTACTTGAAGATCATTAGGTGATGGAGAATGGAAATTTGACGTATTTTCTCGAATTTGTCTCTGTATTAAGGAGTGTTATTTTCAATCTGTAGTTCCGATATACAATGTAATGAAAAGCAGATATTACCAACTGTTTGGGGAATTTTGTCCACAACTGTACATCATAAAATAGAACATAGGTTAACACGATCACCGTTACAGCACTAATATGTTTTATATATATATATATATATATATATATATATATATATATATATATATATATATATATATATATATATATATATATATATATATATATATATATATATAGACCCTTAAATTCAGCCTTTTTCGATTCACTAATCTTATTATATCTAGTTTCTTTTAACCTTACTCAAGCAGCGTGTAATTACTGTATTGTAACTGCGAGCCAAGAACGAATTTAATACTCATTGTTTTTTTTTAAGGGGATACAACATAAATTAACAGTGTTTGTACGTCATGATAGTCCCAGCTATTAATACCAACAGAGAAACTACAGTAATAAGTATTCAATTTTAATACCATGTTAAGTTAAAGAATCCTGAATCTATTTGTAACCTTAATTATATACGGAATATGTACATATATGTATATATATATATATATATATATATATATATATATATATATATATATATATATATATATATATATATTTATATATAGATATCTTGTATATATATATATATATATATATATATATATATATATATATATATATATATATATATATATATATATATATATATATATATATATATATATATATATAACATGTATAACATGGTGGACCCTATCACGTTAATATAGAGCCGGTATTAACAATAGATTAGTTTAATACCCCAGTTTCTGAAGTAATCTTCCTCGGTACTCCCTGATTCCTCTCTCTTACCAACACGTTCTTCGTTTCTTCTATTTTCTTCTTCTTTTCTACTTATTTTCTTCTTTGTCTGTTCTTATTACAATTTATTCCTCCTCCTACACCACCACCTTCTTTCCCATTTCCTTCTTCACCTCCTCCTCCTTCTCCACTTCCGCCACCCTGGATCAGACACCACCACACTTGGCACAACATCAGCACCACCACCACACCTAACACCACACCACCAACACAACATCACCATACCTAACATACCACACACAATACTACCAACACCACACACAACACCACTACCCCACCATCACCACACCTAACACATCACACCTTACGCACCACACCACCACCATCACCACACCTAACAACACCACCACCACAACTAAGACAAACCTGCAGACCAACGCCTCAGCCATACCTGTGGTTTAACCGACACTTGAAGTCTGCTCGAGTTGACAACAGAAATATGGCGACAACAACATAACACTGACAGGAAGACTTTCTTAACCGAGCGACTAGACAAACAAGGTACCTACGTGGTAAACAAGATCCGAATATATACACTGAACATTAAAACAAACAAGGTAAATAGTATTAGTCAAAGCAAGAGAAACTAGTAAGAAATAAACAACATATGCAAACAATTTCGACAAAATATTATAACATAGCACAAGAAACAAGTTAAACAAAGTACAAAATAAATTACTAGATAAAAATAGTAATAATAAAACAAGGTGTAAGGCAAACAAGACACACGTTAACAGGAAAATAAAACCACATATACAAGACAGGATGTAAACAAAAAGCGCATCAAACAGAGCAGGAGATCAAATGTGAACTATGCAGGATATTAAGCAATAACTGAAAATGGAAATAAAGTAAACAAAACAAAAGACAAATTACGAGTTAAACAAGAAACTCGCCAAACAAAGGCTGGGACAAAACAAAAAAACGACTGAAACAATACCTGAGATAAATTAAGACACGAATTAAACAATGGCTGGGACAACCAAAACCCAAGTGAGGCCGTGGAGGCGGGCCGGGGAGGGAGGTGGTGGTGGTACAGGTGTTATTAAGGTGCGACGTTAATTGTCCCGTGAAGGATGTACGATGAATTACGACTACAGTACCACATCCTCCCCCACGGTGGCCTCCACCGTCACCCTGCAGTCCACCATGCACCTGATGCTGCTGCACCTACAGGATCACTTCCCCCATAGTCCACCATCACCACCTGCTGCCACTGCACCTACGGGATCAACTCCCCCACAGTCCACTACCACCACCTGCTGCTGCTGCTGTTGTTGCTGCTGCGGCTGCTGCTGCACCTACAGGATCAACTCCCCCACAGTCCACCATCACCACCTGCTGCCACTGCACCAACAAGATCACCTCCCCCACAGTCCACCATCACCACCTGCTGCTGCTGCACCTACAGCTTCAACTCCCCCACAGTCCTCCACCACCGCCACCACCTGCTGCTGCTCCTGCTGCACCTACAGGATCAACTACCCCACAGCCCACCACCACCCCTTGCTGCTGTTGCTGCACCTACAGGATCACCTCCCCGACACTCCACCATCACCACCAGCTGCCACTGCACCTACAGGATCACCTCCCCCACACTCCACCACCACCACCTGCTGCTTCTGCACTTACAGGATCGACTCCCCCACACTCCACCATCACCCCTGCAACCACTGCACCTACAGAATCACCTCCCCCACAGTCCACCATCACCACAACCTGTTGCCACTGCACCTACAGGATCACCTCCCCCTCAGTCCACCATCACCACCTGCTGCCACTGCAGCAGATCAGCCCCCACAGTCCACCACATCACCACCTGCTGCCACTACAATTCTCAGATCAACTCCCCATATCCACCATCACCCTGCAACCACTGCACCTACAGTATCACCTCCCCACAGTCCACTGACATCACCACAACCTGTTGCCACTGCACTCTACAGGATCACCTCCCCACAGTCCACCATCACCACCTGCTGCTACTTCACACTTACAGGACTAACTCCCCACAGTCCACCAGTCCACCATGCACCTGATGCTGCTGCACCTACAGGATCACTTCCCCCATAGTCCACCATCACCACCTGCCGCCAATGCAGCTACAGGATCAACTCGCCCACAGTCCACTACCACCTACTGCTGCTGTTGTTGCTGCTGCACCTAGGACATCAATTCCCCCACAGTCCACCACCACTCTGCAGCTGCACCTACAGGATCACCTCCCCCACAGTCCACACTCACCACCTGCCGCCACTGCACCTACAGGACCAACTCCCCCACAGTCCACTACCACCACCTGCTACTGTTGTTGCTGTTGCTGCTGCACCTAGGGCATCAACTCCCCCACAGTCCACCACCACTCTGCAGCTGCACCTACAGGATCAACTACCCCACAGTCCACCACCACCTGCTGCTTCACCTACAAGATCACCTCCCCACAGTCCACCACCACCTGCTGTTGCTCCTGCACCTACAGGATCAACTCCCCCACAGCCCACCACCACCACCTGCTGTTGCTGCTGCACCTACAGAATCACCTCCCCCACAGTCCATCACCACCTACTGCTGCTGCACCTACAGGATCAACTCCCCCACAGTATACCACCACCAACTGCAGCTGCTGCTGCACCTACATGATCAACTCCCCCACGGTCCACCGCCACCACCTGCCGTTGCTGCTGCACCTACAGAATCAACTGCCCCACAATCCACTACCACCACCTGCTGCTGCTGCTGCTTATGTTGTTGTTGTTGTTGCTGCTGGTGGTGCAGCTGCTGCACCTACAGGATCAACTCCACCACAGTCCACCACCACCACCTACTGTTGCTGCTGCTGCACGTACAGGATCAACTCCCCCACAGTACACTACCACCACCTGCTGCTGCTCTTGTTGGTTGCTGCTGCTGCACCTTACAGGATCAACTCCCCCACAGTCCACCATCACCACCTGCTGCCATTGCAAATACAGGATCAACTCACCCACAGTCCACTACCACCACCTACTGCTGCTGCACATACAAGATCACCTCCCCCACAGTCCATCACGACCTGGTGCTGCGGCTGTACCTTCAAGATCACCTCCCCCACAGTCCACCATCACCACCTGCTGCCATTGCAAATACAGGATCAACTCACCCACAGTCCACTACCACCACCTACTGCTGCTGCACATAAAAGATCACCTCCCCCACAGTCCATCACGACCTGGTGCTGCGGCTGTACCTTCAAGATCACCTCCCCCACAGTCCACCTTCACCACCTGCTGCCATTGCAAATACAGGATCAACTCACCCACAGTCCACTACCACCACTACTGCTGCTGCACATACAAGATCACCTCCCCCACAGTCCATCACGATCTGGTGCTGCGGCTGTACCTTCAAGATCAACTCCCCCACAGTCAACCACCACCACCTGTTGCTGATGCTGCAGCTACAGGATCAACTCCCCCCACAGGCCACCACCACCAACTGCTTCTGCACCTACAGGATCAACTCTCCCACAGGCCGCCGCCACCACCACCTGCTGCTGCTGCTGCTGCTGCTGCTGTTGTCGCTGCTGCTGCTGCACCTACAAGATCAACTCCCCCAAAGTCCACTACCACCACCTGCTGCTGTTAAGGTAACTCACAGGATCAACTCCCACAGTCCACTACCATCACCTGCTGCTGCTGCATCTACAGGATCAATCCACCCCACAGTCCACTTTCACTTCACCACCTGCTGCTGCTAAGCGAGTGGTTGTTGTTTCAGCTGCTGCACCTACAGGATCAACTCCCCACAGGTCCACCACCACCTGCTGTTGCTGCAACCCACAGGATCAACTCCCCAATCCACCACCACCACCTGCCGTTGCTGCTGCACCTACAGGGATCAACTCCCCCACAGTCCACCACCACCTGCTGCTGCTGCACCTACAGAATCAACTCCCCCACAGTACACTACCACCACCTGCTGCAGCTGTTGTTGCTGCTGCTGCTCTTGTTGTTGTTGCTGCTGCTGCTGCACCTACAGGATCAACTCACCCACAGCCCACTACCACCACCTGCTGCTGCTGCTGCTGCTGTTGTTGCTGCTGTTGTTGTTGCAGCACCTACAGGATCAACTCCCCCACAATCCACCACCACCTCCTGCTGCTGCTGCTGCTGCACCTACAGGATCAACGACCCCCCAATCCACCACCAC
>NW_024749238.1:0-12284 GCF_018991925.1 Homarus americanus
ATAGTTCCAAGGGCATGCTGTTAATGTTATAGTCAAGAGGCAGAGGGTGAGCAGGACGAGGATTGAGGACCCTCGTCTTGTCAACAGATATTATGAGACCGCATTCAACAGTTCTCCGAGCAAATACATCCAGCAAGGCTTGGAGCCTGAGTTTGGTTTGTGTCATAATGCAGATATCATCAGCATAGCATATTACGGCTTCGTTTGGCTGAACTGGAATGTTATCAATAAGCTTGTGCATCAGTATATTAAAGAGCATAGGACTTAAACTCCTCCCTGAGGCGTGCCCAGCTCAAATGATCTCATTCTGGTACTTTTAACTCCCCTAAACAGAACACTGGCATACCTGTTGGACAGATAACCCTATAATGTCTCTATTAGCTACATCAAAGGCTGATTTAAGGTCTATGAAGGCTGTTTGTGTCTTATCTTTTGAGTGAACAAGATATTCTGCAAAGCATGTCTGTGTGCTACGCCCGGGCATGAACCCGTACAGATTAGGGGCGAGTTTGTCTTTGACTTGAAACATGAGACGGTTTAGAACAACTCTTTCAAGGACTTTACACATACAGGATGTAAGTGAAATTGGCCTGAAGTTTGGAGAATTAGCTTTAGGGATTGGAACTATGTTTCCATGAGTCCATGTCTTAGGCAGAATACCCTGTGTGAGGCTCATTTGATACAGGTCAAGCAGTGGATGGTTAGGGATCTCATTCAACAATCTCAGGGTGTTATAGGTTATGCCATCCTCACCAGGGGAGGATGACTCACCTTTCATTAGTGCTGTTGTTAGTTCGTGGTGCGTTATAGGAAACTGGTCGGTAAGGTCTGGTGAGGAACAGGCTATTTCAATATTAAAATCCCTATTAATGTGTGAGGTGTTAAGATATTGTTGTATGTCAGGAGGGAGGGAAGTGATTCGTGACACACTAGACCATTGGTCTAATAGCATGTCAGCATATTCTGCAGGGCTGTGATGAAGCTGGACTGGGGTGGGTGACTTGGTAATGGCTCTAATTTTGTTCCACATTTCTGCTAGAGTGATTGTTCTATTAATCCCCTGTAAGAATTGTTCCCAATAGGTGTTTCTCACCTGACCTTTGAGTTCACGAAATTCTCTGTTAGTTTTGAGGAATGCCAAAAGGTTATCACTAGTTTTATTTTGCTTATAAGTGTTGGCAAGCTGTTTTACATTCTCTCCTTCTTTGGTGAGGATGGGGTCATGTGTCCACAGAGGTGGTTTAGTGCTGCCCCCCTTCCTCCTTGACTTAACCCAGGTGGTATAATATGTGGTAATGACATTTACAAGATCACAGCAAAATTCATCCACTGACCCAGGTGTATATCCAGCGTACCATCTGTGGATGTAGGCTTTGAAGTGCAGTTTAAGATTATCTGGGATATTAATTCTGAGCTTAGGATGGGGTTCACACTTGACATCAGCAACAGTGTATTCAGTAAGTATTGCATAATGATCACTGACTAGGTGGTCTGAGATGACCTTAGCCTTGACATTACTGTCTACTACAGGGGTTCTCAACCAGGGGGGAATTCCCCCCAGGGGGGGAATTCAGGTTTTCAGGGCGGGGGGGGGGGACTGATTCGGGAGCAAGAGATATGTTCGATGAGAAATCAATCACAGAATTTTGGCCCTTGATGTGCGATTCCTACCCAAAAGTGGCAGAAAGAGCTATCCGTGCATTGCTTCCGTTTGTGTCGACATATCTTTGTGAGTCAGGCTTTTCAACTCTGTTGCAAATTAAAACGAAGCAACGTAGTAGATTAGAGGTAGAAAATGACCTGCGTTGTGCCCTTTCAAGCACTCCTCCGCGTATCCCAGAATTGGCGAAGAAAAAACAATCACAGGTTTCTCATTGACTGTAATCTTCATCTGAATAAAACTAATTACAAATTTACAATATCCTGGTATTCTATTGAACTTTTTGTTTATTGCATTATGCTTCAGTTTGGTCTGTTAAGTAATTCATTATAAATAAAAAAAACTATTTTATTTTTATTCAAGTTTTATAAATCCATCAACATTTTCAATTGGCATTTAAATTGTAAAACTCCACTATAAAAATAATCCATGTAAAATTGTAAATGTATATGTACTAATATGGAAAAAATAAAGGATTTTCAGTATTATATTCATATTATTTGGAATGCACTTTTTGAGGCAGACAATCTTGGAAAGGAGGTGGGAATGACATTCTGACATATGGTGAAAGGGGTGCATGGGGCAAACAAGGTTGAGAACCACTGGTCTACTAGGTTATACCCAATCACATAATCAAGTCTGCCCCCCATCAGATGTGTCACTTTATCTGTGTCGTATACAGTGATATTATGATTATTGATGTAATTCACGAACACCCTCCCATTAGAGTTACACTGGACATCACCGAGGACAGTGTGACGAGAGTTAAAGTCACCCATACACAGCATCGCATTGTTACCTGATGGCTTTGGTAACACGTCCGCTCGCAGTTCATTACACCGAACATAGATGTTATACAGCGAATTGACTGTTTGTTGTCTTTACTGTAAATTGTTGATAGTGAATACTTTCATCATTGTGAGTTTTAATCCATTTACAGACCAGACCATTCTTTACATATGTGAGCAGGCCACTTCCTGCTCCACAATTATATGCTGTAAACCCAGCTATCCTGGGTGCAACTTTCTTCTGGGTGCTGGACGTGTAAGGTTCTTGTAAGCCAATTACATCAATGTCAAAAACTTTAACAAACCATTGTAGATCATTAATTCTGCGATTAACACTCCGGATGTTCCATGAAATGAACCTAAGCGTTCGTGTTACTTTTCCCACCTTGAATTTAACGTAGAGAGTCGCACGCTGGCTTCATAGATCAGCCTGACCAATAAGCTGACCATTCCAATTTCTGTACCTCTGGATTTCCTGATAATGTTCTTCACAGCCCTTATTCCAGTAGGATTTTTATACGCGGGTTCCTTCATCAGTCCCGCGAGTTCCTTCTCCGTAAACAATGGAAAACTTACAGGGTCATGAACAGTCTTCAGACCTGGGACTATTATAGAGACCACGCTGGCAGTCTGGGGCTCATTCTCCCCATCCATGCTTCCATCACTATCGGTCTTGCTCTGGCTACTCACCCTCAAGTTGGCATCATTATGAGAGGAGGCACGAGCTCCTTCAGAAGCTCCACTAACACTATCACTGTCATTGTTCACTGGTACACTTACTTGGCAGGCTTTAACCTGACCTGCATTGGCTAACGAAGGAGAGTCACTGTGCCTGTAGACTTCAGGTGGTGGAGGCGATCCGGCCGCATTGGCATCACTGAGTGGGACTGCTATTGTGGATGGAGGCGACCTCCCAGGACAACTGGGGTGCAAGGCCGTCACACCCTCCTCCCTGGACCTGGGACACTGTCCCCTGGGTGGGGAGGTGTTGCTGTTGATTTCAGGTGCTGGAGGCGACCCCGCAGTGTTGCTGTTGGCATCACTGAGTGGGACCGCTTTTGTGAGTGGAGGCGGGCTCCCAGGGCAACCTGGATGCCAGGCCGTCACACCCTTCTTCCTGCATCTGGCACACTGCCACTCAAATGGGGAGTCCTGCTCTCTCCCGTCCTGAGAGGCACCTTTCTTGATGGGGCAGCTGCTTGTGCTATGCATTCCTGCGCAGTAGCCGCAGGTGGCTGGCTTGTGACAGTATTTCGCCACATGATTGACCCCAAAGCAGTTGTAGCACACCACAGGGGGAGGAGTCCACCGACTGATGTTACTAGGGGTACCGTACGTGCTGCCAAAGAAGCTGTACTTCTCAGGAGGTGGTTCCTTCCTTTTCCAAACAATGATGATCCTACTAAGTTGTGCACCATCCTTATAAAGTCTTCTTGCACTGTGGACGCCCTGAAGTGACAGAGCTCTCTTGGGGGGAATACCCTTGGGGAATTGGGTGACAAGGTATTCCTTCATTTTTTGGGGTCGAACAGGTTCATCTCGCTTAATAAGCTGTATTGAGCCGACCTTTCCATCAATGAAGCGTTGGATAGCTTCTGTCTCCTCTCGGCCTACATAGACAAAACGAGGGGTGTTACCTGGCACGACAACATTCAGCTTAGCCGTGCCATAATCCTTATTCAGCATGTAAACTTTGTGATAAACCTTTAAAGCATACACTTGAACACTATATTATTGAATGTGACACTGTCAAAGACTTTAGGCCACCTGACTTATTGTATCTTGAACTATGTAATTACTTCATTGAATCAGGTGTGCTTGAGGACATTCTTGCTTTTTATCCCAAATTTGCTAGCCCACACTGATTAGTCTTCAATTAGAATATGACTCCAATGTATGTGATCCACTGACCTATATATGCTGCTGGTGAATGTGATGTATTTCCTTCTTTGTGTACGAACCTCTGTCCTGCGTGGCAGTGAACAGTGGCATTACCCACATGAATCTGACCTATATATAGTGTCAATGAATATGATGCATTCTTTGTGTACAAGCCTCTGTCCTGTATGGCAGTGGAAAGTGACATTACCCACATGAATCTGACCGACGTGTATGTATGTATGTGTGCGTGTGTGCATGTATATGTGCATGTACGTGTATATGTGTATGTATATACGTATATGTATGTATATGTGTGTGTGTGTGTTTACATATATGTATATGTAATGTCAATGAATATGATGCAACTCTTTGTGTACGAACCTCTGTCCTGCATAGCAGTGAACAGTGACATTACCCATATGAATCTGACCTATATACATTTATAGTTGTTAATGAATATGATGTATTTCTTTGTGTGTGAACCTCTGTCCTGCGTGACAGTGAGAAGTGATACCACCCTCAGTGTCAAGACCTGACTGAATTACCCAGAATAGGCAAACTGTACTACAAGCTCTGCCAATAAATATGTTAAACAAAAAGCACTACAACAACCCAACCCGCGACCCATCTATGTCCGCCACAGTGATCCACCTTAGATTAAAACTTAGATGATATAAATTCACATTTAACAAGTCACAATCAAGTGAGTCCATAGCGTAATACAGTATAAGATGTTAATAAACTTGTAATTGTAAAATCAATCTAGTCATTGTCTACTAAAATAAAAAAACTCTCGTCTTGGCCGCGGTGCCCACCGTTTCTGTTATAGTACATTCTTCGTTCCTCACACAGCCAAACTGTGGAATGCTCGGCCTTCTTTTGTATTTCCATACTCATGCACTCCAATACCTCATAGGTTAGTGTTGCACGTGCATGTCAATAATGTGAGATATTTTTATTTTCCAAAGTAAACTGTGTAATAATTATATGTCAGGTTGTAGGTAAACATTTAGTAGTCGAAGGTTATCATATTGCACCAGACTATTGTAAGCTCAGCAGTAATGCAACCATAATCTTGCCTACTGACCATCATCTTGCATTTGTATTAAACATTACTTCTGAACTAGTGCCCATACCATTTTTACTGAATATCAATATCAGCAGCCTTCACATTGTCCCTAATAAGCTTAAACTACTGTCTTACATAAGTGAAACACAGTTTCCTGACTCTTCACTATTAACATTCATGGTATTAATCTTCACTATTAACATTCATGGTGTTGATCTTCACTATTAACATTCATGGTGTTGATCTTCACTATTAACATTCATGGTGTTGATCTTCACTATTAACATTCATGGCGTTGATCTTCACTATTAACATTCATGGTATTAATCTTCACTATTAACATTCCTGGTGTTGATCTTCACTATTAACATTCATGGTGTTGATCTTCCCTATTAACATTCATGGTGTTGATCTTCACTATTAACATTCATGACGTTGATCTTCACTATTAACATTCATGGTATTAATCTTCACTATTAACATTCCTGGTGTTGATCTTCACTATTAACATTCATGGTGTTGATCTTCACTATTAATATTCATGGTATTAATCTTCACTATTAACATTCATGGTGCTGAACTTCACTACAAACATTCATGGTGTTGATCTTCACTATAAACATGGTGTTGATCTTCACTACATTCATGGTGTTGATCTTCACTACATTCATGGTGTTGATCTTCACTACAAACATTCATGGTGTTGATCTTCACTACATTCATGGTGTTGATCTTCACTACATTCATGGTGTTGATCTTCACTTCAAACATTCATGGTGTTGATCTTCACTATAAACATGGTGTTGATCTTCACTACATTCATGGTGTTGATCTTCACTATAAACATGGTGTTGATCTTCACTACATTCATGGTGTTGATCTTCACTATTGACATTCATGGTGTTGATCTTCACTACAAACATTCATGGTGTTGATCTTCACTACATTCATGGTGTTGATCTTCACTATTGACATTCATGGTGTTGATCTTCACTACAAACATTCATGGTGTTGAGCTTGACATTCATGATGTTGATCGTCACTATAAATATTCATGGTGTTGATCTTCACTACAAACATTCATGGTGTTGAGCTTGACATTCATGGTGCTGATCTTCACTATCAACATTCTTGGTGTTAATATTCATTACAAACATTCATGGTATTGATCTTCACTATTGACATTCATGGTGTTGATCTTCACTATAAGCATTCATGGTATTGATCTTCACTTTAAACATTCATGGTGTTGATCTTCACTATCAACATTCATGGTGTTAAAATTCACTACAAACATTCATGGTGTTGATCTTCACTACACACATCATGGTGTTGATCTTCACTATCAACATTCATGGTGTTGATCTTCACTACAAACATTCATGGTGTTGATCTTCACTATCAACATTCATGGTGTTGATCTTCACTACAAACATTCATGGTGTTGATCTTCACTATCAACATTCATGGTGTTGATCTTCACTACACACATCATGGTGTTGATCTTCACTACATTCATGGTGTTGATCTTCACTATTGACATTCATGGTGTTGATCTTCACTACAAACATTCATGGTGTTGATCTTCACTACATTCATGGTGTTGATCTTCACTATTGACATTCATGGTGTTGATCTTCACTACAAACATTCATGGTGTTGAGCTTGACATTCATGATGTTGATCGTCACTATAAATATTCATGGTGTTGATCTTCACTACAAACATTCATGGTGTTGAGCTTGACATTCATGATGTTGATCGTCACTATAAATATTCATGGTGTTGATCTTCACTATCAACATTCATGGTGTTGATCTTCACTACACACATCATGGTGTTGATCTTCACTACAAACATTCATGGTGTTGATCTTCACTATCAACATTCATGGTGTTGATCTTCACTACACACATCATGGTGTTGACCTTCGCTATAAACATATGTGGCTTATATTTGCACATGTGTGGGTCAGGTTATGATAGACCTCTTACTACATAAAACTGAAGGAGAAAAGTCATCATTGAGGTCCATTTTGATGCTATGAAATACAGTTATGTTTTTATCTGTATCTAAAAATGGAAGTGGATTCCTATAATCTCCCCAACCTTATCAAGTTCTGCGAAAGGAAAGGTATTCGCCTTTTCTAGAGCTCAGAAGAAGTGAAGACCCTATGTAAAAAAGGGGACAAAGGCCAAAAGATTGGCTCAGGGACATTCGGGGCGTGTTTTCGCGTGTCTGGTGATACAACAGATTATGTTGTTAAAGTTTTCCATGGAGAAAATGTCTACGCTGACATATATGACGAGATTAAGCATTTACGGAAGGCGCAAGATATCCCAGGTACTCAAAAGCTAGTGGGAGCTTGTTTGAAAAAAACACTGATTATGACTGAGTATGCAGGCGAACCGTTAGACCAATACATCAACAAACATAACCTAGGTTTGGATAAACTAGAATCCATTATATTTCAACTGGCGAAAATCACAGAACAGATGATATCACGAGGGTTGGCTCACAACGATATCAAAGCTAACAATATCTGCATTATAACCAAAGAAGACGACGTTAAGGTTACGTTAATTGATTTTGGATTAGGAACCAAACTCGGTGAAAAAGTTTATGAAAATCCCAAATCCTTAGAAAAAATACGTAAACTATTTTGGATGGCGCCAGAAGCCGTAAGGGGAGGGATAGTTGGTGAAAAATCCGATATATACAGTTTGGCAAAATTATTCAACTTCATCAAAGGTGAAAATAAACTACCAGAACATTTAAGAAAGTGGATTGCAGACGCAGAAAATGAGGACCCTGATATGAGGCCCAGCTTGGGTAGTTTAATTTCTTGTATAACAAAAAATCAAAACACCAATGAAAAGGTTCCGTCCCTAAAGAGAAAACAAGAGCCAGAAAAGGACACACCCTCCAAAAAAATCTGTAAGTGAAGAGAAAAATAAATCACAGTGAATTCAAATTTAAATTTATTCTATATATCGTACCGTCGCATTAATACTTAAAAAATAAAACAGGCCGCCATTGAAAACCAGGATGGTTGGACTGGCTACTGATTGAATAATTCTAATGACAATACAGTGTATGTTATGCATAATTTATATAATCTAAAGAATAGATTGTTTGAATCATTGGTTTATTTTTTTAACTGTAAATTTATCTCCAAAGATATTGAGTGTACTGTTTATAATATTAAATAAGCAACATTTATGGTTACCTGTACGAGTATAACTAATAATAAAATATGGTCTGGCTACTTTTATCTTATTTTCCATCAAACACTAATCAATCATTGTTGTGATCTACTTCTTGTTATAACACACTTTAATATTGTGTCGCTTATAAGTCAGTCATACTCCCATTATGTCCTCCTTTGTACAGATCAAGTCAAGGTTACATTCATCAGACCCTAAGATAAAGCCATTATCATGGAGGCTGATAAAACATTCTCATGGACCATATTATTCCTCACATTCATGCTTAGTTTTCCGGCAACCATTCTGAGGGACAATGCAGCCTGGAGGATTCTGATATCATTGTGAACCCCAGCCACCAAAACACACTCTGTACTACGTCATGATTATTTTATAAAGATGTAACGTATTATGTCAAATAATGTACAACTTGATTGATTAATTGTTTTGTGAATTCATTAACAAAACAATAACATCATTCCCTCGTCCTTATTGAGAAATGGAAGTATCAGAGTTCGATTGTTGAATTGCGAGGGTGATTGTTTGTGTGTGTGTGTGTGTGTGTGTGTGTGTGTGTGTGTAGGGAGGAGGGAGGAGGCAATGGCTGGACAGCGGACCCGTCGTCCAGTAAGGTTTTTTTTTTTTTTTTAGGTTAAGGTGGGGAAAGGATGGAAGGCATGCTGGGGCTCAAGGCACAGCCAGACATGAGGGATGGAGAAGTCACAACATACAGTCGTGGGGGGAAAGGTTGGAAGAGAAGTTAATGAGTTAAACAGAGGGGGACGACACCCCTTGTTTTACATATTACAGAGTTTGTTGGCTAACTAAGCTAACCTAGGATTTAGAATGAGGTTGCACAATGTATATTTTAGTAGACAATGGCTAGATTGGTTTTACAATTACAAGTTTATTAACATCTTATACTGTATTACGTTATGGACTCACTTGATTGTGACTTGTTAAATGTGAATTTATATCATCTAAGTTTTAATCTAAGGTGGATCACTGTGGCGGACATAGATGGGTCGCGGGTTGGGTTGTTGTAGTGCTTTTTGTTTAACAAATTTATTGGCAGAGCTTGTAGTACAGTTTGCCTATTCTGAGTAATTCAGTCAGGTCTTGACACTGAGGGTGGTATCACTTCTCACTGTCACGCAGGACAGAGGTTCACACACAAAGAAATACATCATATTCATTAACAACTATAAATGTAAATAGGTCAGATTCATATGGGTAATGTCACTGTTCACTGCCATGCAGGACAGAGGTTCGTACACAAAGAGTTGCATCATATTCATTGACATTACGTATACATATATGTAAACACACACACACACATATACATACATATACGTATATACATACACATATACACGTACATGCACATATACATGCACACACGCACACATACATACATATACGTCGGTCAGATTCATGTGGGTAATGTCACTTTCCACTGCCATACAGGACAGAGGTTCGTACACAAAGAATGCATCATATTCATTGACACTATATATAGGTCAGATTCATGTGGGTAATGCCACTGTTCACTGCCACGCAGGACAGAGGTTCGTACACAAAGAAGGAAATACATCACATTCACCAGCAGCATATATAGGTCAGTGGATCACATACATTGGAGTCATATTCTAATTGAAGACTAATCAGTGTGGGTAGCAAATTTGGGATAAACAGCAAGAATGTCCTCAAGCACACCTGATTCAATGAAGTAATTACATAGTTCAAGATACAATAAGTCAGGTGGCCTGAAGTCTTTGACAGTGTCACATTCAATAATATAGTGTTCAAGTGTATGCTTTAAAGGTTTATCACAAAGTTTACACGCTGAGTGTTCCGGTATGGGTACAGCGTTACTAACTTGCCAGATGTGTCTGTATCCTAACCTAATTCTGGCCACGACTACATCACATTGTCTGGTTCTGTCCTTATGCTGGCCATACCGGAACCTCTTGTTACAAAATTTGTCATATTTACTCATGCTACAATTGTCAGCGTCTCTCTGCATTTCTCACTTCTTCTAGATCAGAGCTCATGATTCTGACTTGAATGTTTTTAATTACAGCATTGGACAGACCAAGGTCACGGTCAACATTTTCTTTCTTACATGCCTCATTGGCCAGTCTATCAGCACGGTCATGATACCTGATTCCAACATGGGACGGAATCCACACAAATTCGATACGAAAGTTGTTCTCATTGGCAGTTATCACATTCCTTTTAATATCACGTGCAACTTTAGACATAGAGCCTGACGGGCTGTTCATTGATTTCAAAGCACTTTGAGAGTCACAGAATATCACCCCACCTCCATTTTCTTTGAGGTAGTCTGTGGCTAAGTAGATTCCAGTGAGTTCAGTTTGTGTTGTGCTGGCCCAGTTGTTCAGCCTTTGTTTGTTTGACACTATCATCTCTTTTTCTTTATATATTACAATTGCACAGCCTGTTCTACCTGTGTTTAACTGCACAGAACCATCAGTAAAAGCATAACATTCACTTGATTTAATACTCTCTATGTGTCTGTTAATAGTTTCTAGTGTGACACATCTCACCACATCAGTGTTTAACATTTGCTTACTACCAACAGGAGTGTAATTAATAGGAACTGATATGTCCAGCCAAGGAGGAATGGCATTAATAGGTTCGTCTGGGGTGATTGGGACATTCAGTTTCAGGAGATCTGCAACACTTTTATGAAGCCACGCCCCAAAGAGAGTCTTTTGTGGAAGGTTGGCGAGATGGTCGGGATTACTTAGATAGAACATCAACTCAGTTTGAGTTGTAGTTTGAGAACCATTGTTCTTCAAAACTTTGACACAAAACATGGTATTAAGTAGGGCTATCCTCTCAGATAGGGAGGGCAGTCCGAGCTCTTTCCTCATGTTTACAATTCTGGTTGATTTTGGGCAACCTAGGATGATGCGCATGGCTTCATTTTGCACGACTTCAAGGCTGTTGAGTTGTTTAGGCGGAATAGTCACAAGATGGAGAGCATGATAGTCAACTACAGAACGAATGAAGTGAAGATAGAAAGTACGAGCATAGGTGATGTTAATTCCATAGCCCTTGCCAACAAGGGTTCTGAGGGATTTAATGCGCTGCATTAGTTTGTCACGAAGGTTGCTGACAAAGTTTGCGTCATTCACACAAATTCCAAGATATTTATAGGAGCTAGATAGTTCCAAGGGCATGCTGTTAATGTTATAGTCAAGAGGCAGAGGGTGAGCAGGACGAGGATTGAGGACCCTCGTCTTGTCAACAGATATTATGAGACCGCATTCAACAGTTCTCCGAGCAAATACATCCAGCAAGGCTTGGAGCCTGAGTTTGGTTTGTGTCATAATGCAGATATCATCAGCATAGCATATTACGGCTTCGTTTGGCTGAACTGGAATGTCAGCAATAAGCTTGTGCATCAGTATATTAAAGAGCATTGGACTTAACACTCCTCCCTGAGGCGTGCCCAGCTCAAATGATCTCATTCTGGTACTTTTAACTCCCCTAAACAGAACACTGGCATACCTGTTGGACAGATAACCCTTTATCCATGTCAGGAGGTTACCTTGTATGCCAAAATTAGCTAGTTGCTCAAGTATAATGTCTCTGTTAGCTACATCAAAGGCTGATTTAAGGTCTATGAAGGCTGTTTGTGTCTTATCTTT
>NW_024749239.1:0-15632 GCF_018991925.1 Homarus americanus
AATTACAGTCCGATACGTCATATGACGTCACTGATAACGCAACAAAGACACACACTGCGCAACTTATTCGCGCCGCTTACACAACATGGCGGATGGTGCGAGAGGGCGGGAGGTATGGATCCAAAAATGGCGCGGCTCGCCAGCTGTTCTCCGCGTAAAGGGGTACACGCACCGCGGAATGTGAGCATTCCGGTTTCGGCAGGGTACCGCGTAAACGTGGAAACGCGGAATGTGGTACCGCGTAAAGCGAGGGTTGACTGTATAATACTTCTGATAAACTTCGTACATGCTTATGTTTGAAATAATGAATGTATGTATCTTTATATAATTTAGCTAAATATCTTTCTCGTCAGAAACAGTCATCCCAACAATTACGAATAAACTCATCTAGAAATACATCATTACTTCAGGACAAAATCGGATAGGTTTGTAACAGCCAATCAGCTGTAAATTTTGAGGAGGGGGTAGGGCATCTATTCTCAGCTGGGAAAAATGCACTATAGTCAAATGACAAAATATTTATCTCAGTTAGTGAGTCAAGCAGACCCCGGCAAGAAATTTTTGGCACATGACACCAGGAAATATGCAGTGTCTGTGGCTTTTCTGCGGCATATGAGGCTCAGTCAGATCAAAGAAGTGGACATGAGGAAACCTTCAAAAACCTTTCAAAACAGCTATCTTCATCTATCTCTGAAAGATGCTTCACATGTGGTGGTGCTGGGGTCCCCTCCCCCACCTAGTCAATCTCCACAACCAGGACTTTCTTCCTCATCAGAATAAAGTGAGTATCCTAATTGGGATATGTAAATTAACATTTTACCTTCTGGTAAATGTTCATAATACAGTAATACCCCGCTTTACACGGTTTCACTTTACGTGATTCCACATTTACGCGGTACCTCGCCAGAACCGGAATTTCATTTTACACGGTGCATTTACTCATATACGCGGGTGAAGTATAATTTTTTATTTAGCTCATAAAATTCATACAAATTACCTGGCCAGAATATAATTTACATTGCTAGAATTCTTACAATATGATGATCATTTTGTATATAAACATCATGGATTTTACATTAGACATACAAATTTTAGATCTAATGTAATAATTTGGTTTACACAAAGCAAATATTTTATCTTTTGTCCAAAATATATGAAGTTTACATTCAAAATATTCCCTGACCTGCAAGGAATCCAGAAATGTCAATTATCTTATCCTAACTTTAGTCTGAGGTATTATTTATTACTAAAAATATGGAAATATGTTTATTTTCTCTGGCTTTGTTCTCCTTGGTAGAGGTCTGAAGGTGGGGAGGGCCATTAGCCTGGCATATAGTGGGAGAGGAGGTGAGGTGGGGTATTTTGATTGACAGACAGTGTTGGTGAAGAATATTTTTTTTTTTATTAACTGAAGATATTTGTTTTAGCTCATAAAAGTCATACAAATTACCTAGCCAGAATATAATTTCCATTGCTGGAATTCTTACAATATGATGATCATTTTGAATATAAACATCATGGATTTTGCATTAGACATACAAATTTTAGATCTAATGTAATAATTTGGTTTACACAAAGCAAATATTTTATCTTTTGTGCAAAATATATGAAGTTTACATTTAAAATATTCCCTGACCTGCAAGGAATCCAGAAATGTCAATTATATTATCCTAACTTTAGTCTGAGGTATTATTTATTACTATATGTTAAAATCTAGTGTTTTCACCCAAACATTTCTCAGAGAGGTAGGAGCCAGTGAGCTGGGAAGAGGGGTGGGGGGAGGGGGGGGAGTTGAGTCCATTATTTGAATGGACATTAACCTGGTGACTGTATTTCTCTTAAATATTAATTGTGTGAGCATACCATCATAAAATTAAGATGTTATCTTTACTACAACATAGGTATTGTGTTGGAAAAAGTGGAGTTTGGGGGTCGGGCCAGTCTCTTTCCGCGGTACCCCGTGGGTTCAATTGACCGCGTAAATAGGGGTACTACTGTATTGGAAAAGATTCCCAAAAGTTTATAATTATAATCTGGACCTAAGCTAGCGGAGTCTTATACGCAATGGCATCTCCCTCTCCACCTCCTGATTGGGTAATCAAAGCTAGACGTAGCATTCTGGATTGAACAAAAAGCCTTTTTTTTTCTAAAAAACATTTTTTTTGCGGTAACTGTATTAGTGTCTGCACGCATGGTCTTGTGACTAGGCTTGTCGCTCCCAGGGGTGTAATAAATTAATTAAAAAATAAATAATAAGCCCAGCACATAACGTTGGGATAAACCTCAGTACTGTAATGTAGTTTGTGGATGACTGTTGCCTCCATAGTGACTGAGTCTGACTAAGACTCACCATGAACTGTCCTTCTTTCTAATTGGGGTGTGGCTGTGGTGACGTCACTTTTCGATTCTAACTGATGATTGCCTGAATTTTTCGCACCATGTAACATCTGGAGGGTGCTGGGGGGAGGGGCAAGTGGTACTTACCGCATTTTCCGGCATAGAAGACGCACTATCACATAAGACGCACCCCTATTTTACAAGGATATTTTGTGGAAATTTTTTTTAGTACGTTTCATCATACAATTATTGAAAGTGATTTTAAAGTGGTTTTGTAGGGGAAAACATGATTTTGTGCACGTAAATACAATATACAGTACCGTGGGGTATACAATAACGAATGGATCCTACTACGAATATTCCAATAACGAACGGTTTTACCTATAAAATTGAGAATGCTATAACAAACGAAACTCCTACAATGAACTAATTTATTGGTTTTTTATTACAAGTATTAATGATATTCTTTATTTCAGGGGTTTAGATACATATTTATGCACTTTTTAAAATTTTTACAATTTTATATAATATTTTTCAGTGTTAAGTGGTTGTATTTGGGGGGCCTGGAACAGATTAATCCTATAACGAACGAATGCTATAACGAACAAGGTTCTAGAACCAATTAGATTCGTTACAGCATATCCCACTGTATACTGTACTGGAATCAAGTAGGAAATTATATATAGTTTGTAGTACGTAACATGTTACATTATACTAACCCAACTCTACCTTTGATCAGAGCAGCTGTGTGGCTTGTTTATATTTTGGTCAAGAAAATTACCGACAGGATGTGAAACTCGTATTTTTGGCTGTGATGTTTTGTGTTGCCGAGATCTGCCTCCAGGGTGGAGCACCATTGCTATTGTTTTGGCGTCATCGACTCATTGCAAATGGCTGACTGGCGGCTGAACTTTCTGTTAACATGTCTGTAATCTTTCTAGGGGCATTTTTCATTTAGATAATAAACAAATGTTTCTTAAAGGTAACACAGTCATTAAATAATGTAAGACATGTATCTGGTGTGGGTTATGTATGCTGGGGAAGGAGGTGCAGTGAGATGTTGTGAGCTTACCTCTGCAGTTAAGCCAATGTATGCCATTATTTACGCCTATGGCGCTAGGCCTCCCATCCATAATACCGGCACATTAGACGCAGGCTAATTTGTGATGCATTAATAAAAAAAAATAAATCTTATATGCCGGAAAATATGGTAGTTAATTAAGCAGAATTTTAAATACACTCAGTCAGACACATATGTATAGATACAGGCTTTATATCTAAGATGGAATTATGTAAGGTCTCTTCAAAATTTATTTTAGGTACAGGTACAGGAGGTTTTCGTTATAAGAGTATTCACTATCTGTAGTTATGCAGTTACATGGTTAACTTTTTTTGACCATCTACGTAAAAAGTCCCCAAATTTAAGTGTATTTCATGAGTTCTCAACCCAAACAGGGTGGTGCAGCACTCAAAAGGAAGCACACAAGTTATATAGTATACAGTAAACTCCCGCTTTATGTGGTTTCACTTTACGCGTTTCCACGTTTACGCGGTACCCTGCTGAACACGGAATGCTCACTTTACGCGGTGTGTGTGTACCCTTTTACGCGGAGAGTGGCTGGCGGTCCTCTCGCGCTGCGCCATTTTTGGATCCAAACCTCCCGCCATCCCGCCATGTTGGTTAAGCAGCGCGAGTAGGTTGTGCAGTGTATGTCTTTGTTGCGTTATCGGTGACGTCATATGACGTATCGGACTGTGATTGGGCCAAGCATCCTTACCTCCCGCCACCCGCCGCTAGCTGTGATTGGTTTAATGTACTATGACGTGCCCCACCGCGGGAGCGTTCAAGCCCCTTGACCTACCCGCGTCAGTTACACCCCTCCCGGCTACACCGTGTATATCGGTATCCATTGTTCCATAAGAATGGCTTCCACCGGACCACCACCACCACCACAAAGAAACCTTGCATTACCTGGACCCAGCCGCCCTAAGCCAAAGAAGATACGACGTTCCTTAAGCTCCGAAATTAAATACAAGATCATCCAAGAGTTGGAGAAAGGAACAAGACAGGTTAATCTCGCGTGCCAGCATGGTGTTAATGAGTCTACAATCAGGACAATTAAGAAGGATGCAGCCAAGATAAAGGAGCACATGAACATCACAAAGTCTACAGGTGCTTCTATGATCGAGTATTGCCACAACCAGGTGCTTCTCAAGACGGAGAAATTACTTGTGCGCTACTTGATTCGTCAGGCGCGACGGAACATGGCGGTGGACACGCGCTCAGTTAAGGGGGTACGCACGTGAACTGTATGCTGCAGTGTCACGTAAGATGGGAATTGCAGAACCCAAACCCTTTAATGCTTCCTCTGGGTGGTTGCAGAGATTTAAGAAGAGGAACAAGATCACCAACATTAACATTGGTGGTGAAGAAGCTAGTGCTGACCGTGTTGCGGCTAGGGAATTTCCTCCGTTTTTACGTGAGATTATGGAGGAAGGACAGTACACTGACGACCAGGTGTTTAACATGGACGAATCTGGTCTTTTTTGAAAAAAGCTACATTCCACGACCTTCATTATGAAGAATGTCAGCAAGTGTCGGGGCCGGAAGTTGCAGAAGGAGCGCATCACCGTCCTGTTTACCATCAATGCCTCCGGTACCTGTAAGCTCAAGTTATCGGTGATCCACACAGCATGCAAGCCGCACGCCTACAAGAGCATGGACATGACCAAGCTAAATGTCCACTGGCTGACCACACATAAGGCGTGGATGTTCTCTACTCTGTCCCTCTCCTGGTTTGATCACTGTTTCGTTCCTGACATTAAGAAGTTCTGTGAGCAACACAATGTTCCATTCAAGATTTTGTTGCTGCTTGACAACGCACCAGGACATTCACCCCTAGTGTTAGATCGTCACCCCAACGTAAAAGTGGTCTTCCTTCCTCCCAACACTACGTCATTAATCCAGCCCATGGACCAAGAATTGATCTGTAATGTGAAAGCTGTATTCTCTGCAAAGAAATTTAAGCTCCTGAACGACTACACCAACACCAAGGACGAGTTGCGTAACCTGGGTGACACCGATAGCAAGAGCGAAGACGACGAGGAACAACAGTTGGCAGAGCAAAAGTACTTGTGAAACAATTTTGGAGAACATTCAACGTCAAGGAAGCTGTGGACTTCTTGGTAGAGGCATGGGATCAGCTGTCTGTAGCAACTGTTCGTCACGCATGGAGACATGTGTTGCAAGGTATTCCAGGTGGGAGGCAGGGTAAATCTGTGACTGGTGAGGTTCACACTGTTGCAGTAGCAGTGGACCTTGCCAGAGAAGCTGCTCAGTGTTACAGCTGCAGGCTTCTCCGAGACCACCAACGACGACATCCTGGAGGCAATAAGGGATCCTGATGTGACTGCCGACGAGATGCTAGATGATGATGATGTCAGTGAAGAGGCAGGTGGTGCGTCATCCCAAGAAGAACGCAAGTTATCGCATAGTAATGTAAGGGGTGCCATCGAGTGTGTTGAGAAACTCAAGCTCCTCCTTTCTGACGACCCTGACGATAACCGGTATGAAATCTTCACTACCCAGCTGTTGCAGACTATGGAGCCCTACATCAAGGTGTATCACGACAACATCAACACCAGCCGTCAGTAAAGCATTACCGAGTTCTTCGCCTGCAACCCACCAACATCAGCCCAAGCCAGTGATAGTGACAGAGACAGAGACAGTGATGATGACTTTGAGGGAGGCACTGGGAAGTGTGGATGACAGTGATGAAGACTCACCTGAGGGTCAGTAGCCTGCCCTCTGCCTCGGAACCAGCCTCCATTCCCGTATGCCGACCCATCTCTTCTACTAATGTAAGTGTTAACCCTAACCTTGTGTTTTTCTAACCTAACCTACAGTATATTATTCTCTTATTGATTGTTCCCTTCTATATTATGTGTGTGTGAATACCATCATAAAGTTAAGATGTTATTTTTACTAAAATGTACGTATTGTGTCGGGAAAAAGTGGAGTTTGAGGGTCGGCCTGGTCTCTATTTCAATTAATCCCATATGTTACGTTGTTCACTTTACGCGTTTCTCGCTTTACGCGGGCCGCCGTGGGTTCAATTGACCGCGTAAAGTGAGGGTTCACTGTAGATGTAAAATTTGAAGTGATTTGGTGAAGGAAGAGTGAGAGTGGACAATCCACCTAGTCCTGCTTCTTTTTCATCCTCCAACTAACCCTCCATCCCCCCAACACCCACCTCCATCAATCCAAACATCTCCCCTTTGAAGCTAAGTAAATACAAATATTTGATTATGTTAAAATTGTTTATTTTTAAAATATTATAATAAGTATTTTGTCTCAATGAACCACTGGAGTGAGTGTGCACCAGCTGGCTCAACCTAAGTTGCCTCAACACACTGACCCAATGAACTTTAAGGACATTAAATAATTTCTTAAAATAATGTGTTATCAAATGTTTAACAAATGTTTCTTTGGTAAATAATTATTAAAAGATATCACATAAATTTTGTTGAGTGTAGTGTACTATTGTATTAGACCCTAAGTCTTTATACAAAAGTGGGGTGGTACATTAAGCTTATATAATCATATCACCCCCTGTAACTTTCCACTGGCTATGAGGTGACATGGTCACATCACGTGAGGGGTAGGTTTCACCCTTGAGGCGTGGCCCTAAAATGTTTGGTCAGCTAATAGAAGCCGGCTAGAGAGTCAGATCACTCCCACTCTCACATCAATTGGACATATTTAGTACAGCTAATATAAGATAGCCTCCATCCTCATAACTACAGTGATTAAGTTATAGTCATACATACACTTGGAACTGTATATAAAATATTTTCCTAATAAATTAACAAAAGACAGTTGGGTTTCACTCCTATAATCCCCATAAACTTTTACATGTTCCAGCTCCATTAACTCATCAAGAATCAACTGTTAAGGGAGGGAACATAAGGTGACAGCAAGTGGATACGAACTACTGTAAGTTAAAAGAAGGCTTATAACTTTCCCAAGAACAAGTCAGAAGTGTTTTACAAAAAAAAAAAAAAAAAACCATGACGTGTTATACTCCTCCAAAGTGCATTAATATATCCCGTAGTGAGACGTTACATGTTGAGTGATATTCATTTTGTCACCCAAGAGGATGTACAATTTTTTTTCAGTAACCATTACTAACTGAGTTATTAATAATTTATGTCATTGTGACAACATTTTTGTGAAGGCAACACCCAGTTACCGCTCTAGCCAGTGGCGTGACGTAAAGATATATTGTGTCAGCGGTCAACATCCTGTGAACGTTAGCTCTGTAATACTCCGTTCACTATCACAAGGATTCAGTGATTTCTCGCACTGTGTGAGAGGGTACAGTAAGGTTGGGATATATTGCGAGATAGGGTCCAAGGATGTTCGCTATATACAGTGGGGTATGCTATAACGAACGTAATTGGTTCCAGAACCTCGTTCGTTATAGCATTCATTCGTTATAGGATTAATCCGTTCCAGGCCCCCAAATACAACCACTTAACACTGAAAAAATTCTGTGGAAAATGTAAAAAATACGGTACTTTATCTTACCTTAGTGTTATTCAGCATGCAGGTAACCCTAAACACTGGCACATCACTATCACTTCCACTGGGAGTCTTGGCTTTAAGGTCCTCAAACAATTGTTTAGCCTTCTCACAAATTATAGCTTCACTTATGTTATCACCTGCCATTTCTTTCTCCTTTATCCACACTAAGAGTAAATTTTCCATCTCTTCAATCACATTACACCTTGCTTTGCTAAGTCTAAAGATTCCCTTAGCCACTTACACAGTTTTCAACTCCTCTTTATTCTTCAAAATCGTACATATAGTCGATTTAGCCATCCCATACTCATCACTAAGTTTCGCAATGCTTCTTCCATTCTCACGTTTCTTTATAATTTCTTTCTTAGTTTCAAGGGTTATTAGCTTTCTCACTCGCTTTGGACGATTCATTGTTACAATTGTATACTTGTATAACAAAATAGTTATACAAATAACGCGAATTTCCACATCAAAAGAAGAAATTTCAACAATAACAGTGGTGCACTGGCTACACAATGAGACAAAGATGGCGCCTGACGCTCTTGTTGTGGGTCGCGGTACAACAATATTCATGTGCCAGGCGAAATAGTCCCGTATTCATCCGCGTTCGTTGTAGGAGTTGCGTTCGTTTTTTTTTTTGTTTTTTTTACGGGAATTAGCCAACCCGGGCACAGGTCAAACAACCCACAACGGAGCCTGGGGGACGAAAACAAGAACGGAAAGAAATTGAAAATATAGAAAAAAAGGTTATACTGTATTAATCTACACCACGAAGATGCCGGAAAACCAGCTTTTTAAAGTGAGACAGATTGTAAGATCATGGAAACACAGAAGAAGGCAAAGCATTCCACAGTTTGGCTGTGTGAGGAAAGAAGGAGGTACTATAACGGGTTATTCTCGTGTGACTGATATCCACAGAGAAATGGTGGGCACCGCGGGCAAGACGTGTGTTACGAACCCACGGCCTTACCGGCGGTACACAGGATGCCAAATCCCCTGAACATTGCCCGTTAAAGTACCTGTAAAAGAGAGAGAGTGAAGCAACATTGCGGCGAAGAGAAAGGGGAGAGAGATTGTCGACTAAAGGAGGAGAGTTAATAGGACGAAATGCCTTTGGTTCCACCCTATCTAACAGTTGGACAGAAGAAGAGCCACCCCAGATATGAGAGCAGTACTCCAAGTTAGGACGAATGAATCCCTTATATACTTGGAGCAACTGCTTAGGAGTGAAGTAGCTGCAGCATCTGTATAGCATTCCCAACTTTCGGGAGGCAGCTTTAGTTATACTAAGGATGTGTGATTTCCAGGACATATTGGAGGAAATGGTGAGGCCTAACATATTTATTTCAGAATTTGGGGGGATGATAGCGTCCTGAAATGTAATTGGTGGGAAATCGTCTACTTTACAAAGTGTAATTGGTAAATATTGAGTTTTGTTGCTATTGAACTTAACCAAGTTTGTATCTCCCCATTCAGAGATGCTGCACAGATCCGCGTTGATAGAAGTAATGATATCAGTTCTAGAAACAGATCTAGTTTGAGAGTTAGGAGGAAGGGGAAAATGTGAGGAAGAGTGAAGAGTAGAATCATCGGCGTAAGAATGGATAGAATTAGTTGTAGTGTGAAGTAAATCATTGATAAAAAGAAGAAAGAGAGTTGGTGAAAGAACAGAACCCTGTGGGACGCCACTATTGGTAGAGAAAGAGCGAGAAATCGATCCCTCGACAACAACTGCCATGGATCGATTCTCAAGGAAGCTAGAGATGAGAGAACAAAGTGGGGGAGAGAAACCAAAAGAGGGAAGTTTAGATAGCAAAGACTTGTGCCATACCCTGTCAAATGCTTTGGAGATGTCGAGGGCCACGACAAAAGTTTCCCCATAATCCCTAAGAGAGGATGACCAAAGATGGGTGCAATAGGAGAGCAGATCACCAGTAGATCTTGCCTGGCGAAAGCCATACTGGTGATCTGACAAAAGAGAAAGGCGTTCAAGGGGACGGAGAAAATGGGAGTTCAAGATAGTTTCGAAAATCTTAGAGAGGGATGAAGTTAGGGCAATGGGGCGATAGTTAGAGGGATTAGAATGGTCACCCTTCTTCGGGATGGGCTGAACCAAGGCATGCTTCCAAGAAGAAGGAAAAGTTTTGGTTTTGAGGCAAAGGCGAAAGAGGTGAGCAAGCACAGGGGCCAGGGCTTCAGCACACTCCCTCAGAACACGAGGGGGTATTCCGTCCGGTCCATGCGCCTTACTCACATCCAACCTGGATAACGCACCGGCAACCCTGCGAGTGGAGATTATAGGAAAGTGCATAGGTTATAGCATTCTCAATTTTATAGGTAAAACCGTTCGTTATAGGAATATTCGTAGTAGGATCCGTTCGTTATAGCATACCCCACTGTACTAAATCATGATATATAATTACATATAATCAATGGGGAAATATAGGGTTAGGTTCTGGAGGCCAATAAAAGTGACTAAACTTGACAAAAAATAGCACAGTCTAAAGTTAGCAAAATATAAATTCCATTTCTGGGATCCTTGCAAGACAGCGAATAATTTGAATATAAACGTCATAAATTTTGCACAGGTGAAAAAAAATTTCCTCTTGTAGTTTTGGGGCTATTTAGGGGATTTTTAGGAGTGTTTCTAACTTTATAGTGCTTTTGGCTTAATGTGAGGTCCCAGGAACATAACCCCACGTAAGTTGTGAGTATACTGTAAATAAATTTATCGCTATACTGTATATTGGAAAATTTTGATAATTTTGGTATTAGTGATAAATTTGAAATATTTCCTACTAGATTTCCCTTGCAAAATAAAAAATTATCGCTATATATAGGAAAATGTCGATAATTTTCGTAGCGGCGATAAAAAATTTTTAATATATAAAGTCGAAATATATCCCGACCCTAATGTACATTATCATCTTTAGAAACATACCCTCACTGACAGTGTTGACACATATTTGCATGCTTCAAGGTGAGGTAACACTCACACCTTACACCTTTTAGACATCACAATTTGTTTAAACTGAATGTTTTGGCTGTTCGTGACTACAGATTGTGTAATTCCCGAGTGTAACCAACAAGTGCCTGACTCTCATCCATGGTGGACGCTGCCAGTGAACCCAGCGAATCAACGTCTTGATAACTAGGTAGTGGACTCAATGTCATCAATAGTGGACTGACCCGATGCCATTTTGAAGCTTCAATCAGTTGCTAGGCAATGGAGATGCCATTGTTGCTTTGTGGACGCCATCTGATCTACTATCAACACGAGGGACATTGACCCAGTGACCGTGACCTTAGCATAAGCTGTGACTTCAGTGGCAGTTACAACAACTGACGGGCTATGGGACTTGGAGCAGCAGTTCATCAAGTCAAGACTACATTTATAGGTATTTCATTGACATACAGTACAGTGGTCCCTCGATTGACAAACGGTCCAATTAACGAAATTTCGGTTAATGAATTAGCTCCCATAAGTATTTCCAGTTCCATTAACAAACAAAACTTTGATTAATGAAAGCCTTACAAGAAACACGCTTTGTTGTGCGCATCAGCTGATCGGCTAGTCCGCCAATACAGTAATCGGTTCTATGTTTACATTCGTTTCTAGTGGAGTAAATATCAAGAAGGTTGTGCTCTTTAATATTTTTGCATTTTTTGTATTAAAATTATTAGTCATTCTAAAATTTAGTTAACATATTGATATTATATGCAGTACAGGGAACAGTTTTTGTGCACCCATCAGCTGATTGACTCACCCGCCAAAGCTTCTCTGTTTAACTTTGTTTACAGTGGAGGAAACATCGAGTTTGTTGGTCTCTTGAATATTTTTACATTTTTGCATTAAAATTATTGGTCATTCTGAAACATCCTACATACACACCTCAAAGTGAGTGTACAGTGGTCCCTCCGTTAACGAACACAATTCATTCCAAAAGGTCGTTCGTTAACCGAAAATTTTGTTAACCAAAACCATTGTTTCAATGGGATTTTGGGTAATTGGTTCCAGCTCACCGAAAATTACATACAAAGTAAAAAAAAAAGAAATGCAGTAAAGTATACTTACTTTGAGGTGTGTATGTAGAAGGCTCCTGGTTGATGATGATGACGATGAGAATTAGAAGTGGGGGTGGAGGAGAAGGGAGAAGAGAAGGAAGTGGGGGTGGAAGAGAAATTGCCCCATGCTTGATGCAGTCATTTCACCCCAAAAAATTTAAGTTCACTAGGTGTAATTCAAGATTATTTTATTTAAATCAACACTGCACTGCTCTATATATTGTCAATATGTTAAATAAATTTCAGAATGACCAATAATTGTACTGTAAAAACATAAAA
Source organism: Homarus americanus (assembly GCF_018991925.1). Lineage (NCBI taxonomy): Eukaryota > Metazoa > Arthropoda > Malacostraca > Decapoda > Nephropidae > Homarus > Homarus americanus. The sequence goes on from NW_024749239.1 coordinate 12,266, forward strand.
ATACTCTGTGTTCAAGAGACCCACAAGCAAGATGTTTCCTCCACTGAACAGAGATACAAACTGAGGCCATGGTGGGTGAGTGAAGTGGCTGATGGGCGCACCAAAAACTAGTTCCCTGTACTGCAATTACGTTATATAAGTTTTAAAATTACTAAAAAATTTAATATAAAACATGGAAAATTATTGAATACCGTATATACTCGTCTATAACCCTCCCTCGTTTATAGGTCGACCCTGATTTTTTTACCAAAAAATCGTTAATTTATGATATTCCTTGTTTATAGGTCGACCTTCGGTAAAAACACTCTACGTCCTATAAACTGAGGCTCGCCGTGCCTGAAACACCGAGTGCCGAAGCCAAACTGTTTACCATTTATTATTACGACACTTTACACTGAAACGCGGGTAGTTTCAACAAAAATATTGTATATTTCCATTCAAGTATTTATTCAAGTCAATTAGGAGGGAATATTATTGTAATACAATAGTTTTTTAACTGAAAACCATTCGAAAAGCGATTACGGTAACATATTTTGAACGAAAGAAAGCAAAAGTCATTGTTTTCGTCACAATTTTATCCCACTTTCCACTGTAATACGTACGTCATTTCAGCAAAAATATTACATTTCCTTATTTATTTCTGAGAATATATTCATTCAGTCACAGTTAAGGTAAAATATACTTGTGATGTAATATTTTAATGAAAATACCCGGTATTTAGAAATACGGTATCGTAGTTTTCTTTTGTTTCAAATTTAATTAACAAAGATTGATGTTTCAAATGTAATGAACAAAAATTTATGTATCTATAAATAAACTTTAAAAAATGAATACTTTATGTTTTACATCATCCTGTGCTACCATACCATGCATTTGGCTACTTTGGGCTTGCTATGATGACGCAAGAGATCTGCCCTGGCAACTGTACCGACACTCACAGTGGGTGGTGAGTTGGTGCGTCGTTTCCATTGTTTACTGGTAGTTACTGGTAAATATTTTTCAACCTAACGAAACTATTACCCGTATAGAGGTCGACCCCCAACTTTTTGCCAAAAAATTTGGTCTTAAGAACTCGTGCTATACACGGATATATATATATATATATATATATATATATATATATATATATATATATATATATATATACAGTGGGGTATGCTATAACGAATCTAATTGGTTCTAGAACCTTGTTCGTTATAGCATTCGTTTGTTATGGGATTAATCCGTTCCAGGCCCCCAAATACAACCACTTAACACTGAAAAATATAATATAAAATTGTAAAAAAGTGCATAAATATGCATCTAAACCCCTGAAATAAAGAATATCATTAATATTTATAATAAAAAAACAATAAATTAGAAAAAAAAAAATTAAATAATGTTCGTTGTAGGAGTTTCGTTCGTTATAGCATTCTCAATTTTATAGGTAAAACCGTTCGTTATAGTAATATACGTAGTAGGATCCGTTCGTTATAGCATACCCCACTGTATATATATGTATATATACACACAGCTAGACCCCGACTTACGACGGGGTTAGGGACCCAAATCCAGGTCGTAAGTCCGAATGGTCGTAAGTCCGACAGATAAAAAAATAATAATAATAAAAAATCTACAATGAAATACAGTACAGTAAAAGTAATAAATAATGAGGAATGGATACAGTACAGTGAAAGTAATAAATAATGAGGAATGGATAGTGTGACTGAGCACTTACCTTTAATGTAGTCAGCTGAATGCACATGGGGCCCCCATAATTTTCTAATTATACATGGAGACTACATTAACTGGAAACGTTTTGGTATAGAAAATGCGTGTGTCATTTGAAAAAAAAAAATGGTCACAACTGCGGCGGTCGTAAGTCCCGACGGTCGTAAGTCGAAACAGTCATAAGTCGGGGTCTAGCTGTATATATATATATATATATATATATATATATATATATATATATATATATATATATATATATATATATATATATATATATATATATATATATATATATATATACAGTTTTACCCCGCTTAACGCGCTTTCACTTAACGCGTTTTCGCATATACGCGGTGCCTTGCCAAAGCTGAACTTTCACTTAACGCGGGTTTTTTCCACAGCTACGCGGTGAGTGTCCGGCTCGGATGCTATTTTTAGATTTTGACCACGCGCCACCCACCCGCCCGCCTGCCTGCCTGCCTCTCCCTCCTCCTCCCTCCGCTTGGGTAAGCGGCGCGGTAAGGTTGCGCAGTGTGTGTCTTTGTTGCGTTATCACTGACGTCATATGATGTTTCGGACTGTGATTGGCCATGCAGCCCTACCCCCCTCTGCTGCTAGCTGTAATTGGCTTAAAGTATTATGACGTGACTACCCCGGGGAGGGAGGGCGGGAGGAGAGACGACGCTTGACCTAGCCGCGGCAGTTTCATCCCTCAAGGCCACGCCGGGTTAACGCGCATCCATTGTTCCGTAAAATGGCTTCCGCCGGACCACCACCCCCAGAGAGAAACCTTTCCTTACCTGGACCCAGCGGCACTAAACCAAAGAAGACACAACGTTCATTAAGCTACGAGCTGAAGTACCAAATTGTTCAAGATTTGGAGAAAGGAAGACGCCAAGTTGATCTCGCGCGCCAGCATGGCGTCAACGAATCTACGATTCGTACAATAAAGAAGGATGCAGCCAAGATAAAGGACCACATGAAAATCACAAAGTCTGCAGGTGCTTCATCTATCAGGTATTGCCAGAACAGGGTGCTGGCAAAAGTGGAAACTTTGCTGGTGAGTTATTTGGTGCGTCAGGCGCGACGCAACATGGCGGTGGACACGCGCTCAGTGCAGGAGTACGCACGTGAGCTATACGCAGCAGTGACACGTAAACTGGGAAGTGCAGAGCCCAAACCCTTCAATGCTTCCCATGGTTGGCTGCATAGGTTTAAGAGGAGGAACAAGGTCACCAACATCAGCATTGTTGGTGAGGAAGCGAGTGCTGACCGTGCGGCGGCTAGAGATTTTCCTCCGTTTTTACGTGAGATTATGGAGGAAGGACAGTACAGTGACGACCAGGTGTTTAACATGGACGAATCTGGTCTTTTCTGGAAAAAGTTACCTTCCAAGACCTTCGTTGTCCAGTCTGCGAGCAAGGTAAGGGGCCGGAAGATGCAGAAGGAACGCATCACCGTCCTGTTTACCACCAATGCCTCCGGTACCTGTAAACCAAAGTTATCGGTGATTCACAAAGCCCGCAAGCCGCACGCCTACAAGAATATGGACATGAACAAGCTTAATGTCAACTGGCTAACCGCACGTAAGGCGTGGATGTCCTCTTCTCTGTCCCTCTTCTGGTTTGACAACTTTTTTGTTCCTGACGTGCAGAAA
>NW_024749240.1:0-33050 GCF_018991925.1 Homarus americanus
GTCACATTCAACGACACCATCACCATGACACTACACACCAATATGAAGGCTTCGATCGCAAACAAAACACTTGGGAATATATACAGATTCAGAACCGCATCAATCAAAACCAAAACACACCTATTCAAAGCCCTCATACTCCCACTATTGACTTATGCACCTAACACACTCCAGCTAGCACCACCATCAAACGCCAAGTGAAGAAAAAAAATTAAATGAGATAGTAGTGACTAGTAACGATGTTAGTAAGCAAATAGACAAACTAAAGCCTAATAAGTCACCTGGTCCCGATGAGATATTTGCCAGAGTATTAAAGGAATGTAAGGAAGAGCTTAGTATGCCCTTAGCAAAGTTGTTTAACATGTCCTTAAAAACAGGTGTAGTACCAGAATCCTGGAGAATAGCGAATGTAATACCGATTTTCAAGAAGGGGGATAGATCACTATCCTCTAACTACCGCCCAATCAGTCTAACATCAATAGTAGGCAAATTACTGGAAGCAATCATTTCAAACTCTATACGAAATCACCTGGAGAAGCACCGATTGATCAATGATTCCCAGCATGGCTTCACAAGCGGACGTTCTTGTCTAACTAATCTATTAACATTCTTTTCATCAGTTTTCGAATCGGTGGACGAGGGGCACAATTATGATGTGGTATATCTCGACTTTAGCAAAGCCTTCGACAGAGTCCCCCACGAAAGACTAATTAGAAAGGTAGAAGCTCATGGCATCAAAGGTAACATCCTTAAATGGATTAGGGCGTGGTTACAGGACAGGAAACAGCGAGTGAGCATTAACGGCACTAAGTCCCATTGGAGCAACGTCACAAGTGGAGTTCCCCAAGGCTCAGTACTTGGACCATTATTATTTATTATATACATAAACGACATAGATATCGGCATAGACAGCAACATAAGTAAATTTGCTGATGACACTAAAATAGGACGTGTTATTAAATCTGACGAGGACTCAGCAAAACTACAGGAAGATCTAAACAAATTTTTCGAATGGTCTGAAAAATGGCAGATGAAATTCAACGTCGACAAATGTAAAGTACTCAGTATAGGAGATGTAAACAGGGAAACCAGATACCAGATGAACAACGATGCCATAGAGAAATCCGACTACGAGAGAGATTTAGGAGTAATGATAAGTAGGAACCTTAAGCCAAGTAAACAATGTGTTTTTGCTCGTAACAAGGCTAATAAAGTACTTGGGTTCATACAAAGGAGTGTTAGTTACAAGACTAGCGAGGTCATCCTAAAACTGTATCTTGCTCTTGTGAGACCACACCTGGATTACGCAGTTCAGTTCTGGTCACCGTATTACAGAATGGATATAGAATCCTTGGAAAGAATTCAGAGGAGAATGACAAGACTAATCCCGGGTATTAGGAACCTTGAGTATAGAGACAGGTTAAAGCATCTTAATTTGCACTCCCTCGAGAGACGTAGAGCGAGGGGCGACCTGATAGAGGTGTATAAATGGAAGACAGGGCTAAAGAAAGGGGACATTACGAAGGTACTCAAATTATCCAACCAGGAGCGAACTCGTAACAATGGTTTTAAATTAGACAAATTTAGATTTAGGCGTGAAATAGGTAAATACTGGTTTGGAAACAGAGTAGTGGATGAATGGAACAAGTTACCAAATATCATCATTAACTCGAATACGCTGAATTGCTTCAAATATAGGTTGGATGCTCATATGAGCAATAGGGGTTGGGTGTAAACGGGACTGCCCAGTATGGGCCAATAGGCCCGCTGCAGTTTCCTCCATTCTTATGTTCTTATGTTCTTAAAACAAAGCACTAAGATTCATCTTATGTTCTTATGGATCCTGGTGGTAAGAATCTCCTGTTTGGTAGGAAATAATCATTTTGTAGTGTACCTGGGAGTGTTAGAGGTGTAATTGTGGAGTGACAGAGGAGTACCTAGGGAGTGTCAGAGGTGTACCTGGGAGTGTCAGAGGTGTACCTGGGAGTATCGGAGGTGTACCTGAGGGCGTCAGAGGTGTACCCGGGAGTGTCAGAGGTGCAATTGAGGCCATAGATGTACCTGGGAGTGTCAGAGGTGCACCTGGGAGGCCAGAGGTACCTGGGAGTGTCAATGGTGCAATCTGGGAGCGTCCGAGGTGGCCTATGAGTGTGAGAAGTGTACCTGAGAGGTCTGGCAAATTGGGAGTGTCTGGGGTGTACCTGGGAGTGTCTGAGGTGTACCTGGGAGTGTCAGAGGTGTGTACCTGGGAGTGTCAGAGGAAATTTTGAGTGTCAAAAGTTTACCTTAGGAGTGTCACAGGTGTACCTGCAGGGTGTACCTGGGAGTATCAGAGGTGTACCTGGGAGTGTCTGAGGTGTACCTGGGATGCCTGAGTACCTGGGAGTGTCTGAGGTGCACCTGTGGAGTGTGGGCAGCCACCTTGGAGGTGACAGGTGTACCTTGGAGTGCCAGAGGTGTACCTGAGTGTCAGTGGTGTACCAGGAATCGTCATAGGGTAAATCTGGAGCGTCTGAGGTACCTTGGAGGTAAGGAGGTACCTGGAGTGTCGGTGTGTACCAGGAGTGCCGAGAATCCAGGTAAGAGGTACCTGGTAGTACGGCGATGTAAACCAGGAGCGCGTAAGAGGTGCACCTGGAGCGTCAGTGGTGTACCAGGGAGTGTCAGAGGTGCGGCCATGGGACTCCAGGTGTACCTGGAGTGTCTTTAGGTGTACCTGGAGTGTCAGAGGTGTGCCTGGGAGTGTGAGATGGGTGCAACCTGAGCAGGAATTGAGTGTCTCGAGGTAATCTGGAGTGTCCGAGGTACCTGAGTGTCCGAGGTTCAAGGTACCTGCAGTGTCATGGTGTACTGAAGCGGTCATGGGGAACTGGCATTCTGAGGTGCACCTGGGAGGCAGAGGTGCACCCGAGGAATGTCAGAGGTGCACCTGGGAGTATCTCAGGTACCTGGAGTGTCTGAGGTGTACCTGGGAGGTGTCAGAGGTGTGCCTGGAGGCCGAGGTGTACCTCGGAGTGTCAGAGGAGTACCTGGAGTGTGTAGGGAGGTGTATCTGGGAGTGTCTGGGGTGTACCTGTGGGAGTGTCAGAGGTGTACCTGGGGTATCTCAGGTGTACCTGGGAGTGTCTGAGGTGTACCTGAGGTACCGGGAGTGTCAGAGGTGTAAAATTAGAGTGTCAGTGGCGTACCTGGGAGTGCCGAGGTGTACCTGGAGTGTCAGAGGTACCTGGGAGAGTCAGAGGTGCAACCTGGAGTGTCAGGTGTACCTGGAGTGTCAGGTGTACCTGGGAGTGTCTGAATTGGATGGGAGTGTCATCAGGGGTGTACCTGGGAGTGTCAGTGGTGTACCTGGGAGTGTCTGAGGTGTACCGGCGTCTGGAGGTGCACCTGGAGTGTCTGAGGTGTACGGCAGTGTCTGGAGGTGTACCTGGGAGTGTTTGAGGTGCACCTGTGAGTGCGTTTTCGTACCTTGGAGTGTGAGAGGTACCTGGGAGCGCCAGAGGTGTACCTTGGGAGTGTCAGTGGTGTACCAGAATGTCAGTACCTTGGAGTGTCTGAGGTGTACCTGAGAGTGTGTATGAGGTACCTGGGAGTGTCAGATGGGCACCAGGAGGTCAGAGAAATAAACCAGGCAGTGTAAGAGGTGCACTCTTGGAGTGTCAGGAGGAGAACCAGGAGTGTAAGAGGTACCTGGAGTGTCTCAGGTGTACCTGGAAGTGTCAGGAGGTGTACCTGGGAGTGTTCCGAGGTACCTTTTGGAGTGTCGGAGGTGTACCTGGGAGGGAAGTCAGAAGTGTACCTTGGAGTGTCAGTGGTGTACCTGGGAGGTTCTGTGTGTACCTGAATTGTCAGGAGGCTTCACCTGGGAGGCGTCTGAGGTGTACCTGGGAGTGTCTGAGGTACCTGGAGTGTCAGGGGTGTACCAGGAATGTCAGAATTGTACCTGGGAGTGCCCAGGTGTACCTGGGAGTGGCAGGTGTGTACCAAGAAGTGCGTCAGAGGAGCACCTGGGAGTGTCAGAGGGGTGAATCTGGAGCGTCCAAGGTACCTGGAGAGACTGAGGTACCTGGGAGTGTCAGAGGAGGATCCTGAGTGTCAGAGCTGGTACCTGTGAGTGCGTCAGGGGCTTACCTGGGAGTGTCAGAGATGTACCTGGAGTGTCTGAGGTGTCCCTGGGAGTGTCTGAGGTGTACCTTGGCGTCTGGAGGTGCACCTGGGAGTGTCTGAGGTGTACATGGAGTGTCAGACGTGCCTGGAGTGTCAGAGATGTACCTGGGAGTGTCTGAGGTGTACCTGGGAGTGTCAGAGGTGTACCTGGGAGAGTCAGAGGTGTACCTGGGAGTGTCAGGGGTGTACCTGGGAGTGTCTGAGGTGTACCTGAGTGTCAGGGCTTTACCTGGAAGTGTCAGAGATGTACCTGGGAGTGTCTGAGGTGTACCTGGGAGTGTCTGAGGTGCACCTGGGAGTGTCTGAGGTGTAATATGAGTGTCAGACGTGCCTGACAGTGTTAGCAACCTGGGAGTGTCAGAGGTGTGCCTGAATGTGAGAGGTGCACCTGGGAGTGTCTGAGGGATGCCTGAGGTGTACCCTAGAGTGTCTGAGGTGTACCTGGGAGTGTCTGAGTGTGTACATGGCAGTTTTGAGATGTACCTGGCAGTGTTCAGCGGTGTACATGGAAGTGTCAGCGGTGTACCTGGGAGGTCAGAGGTGTACCTGGGAGTGTCAGAGGTGTACCTGGGAGTGTCAGAGGTGTACCTGGGAGGTCAGAGGTGTACCTGGGAATGTCAGAGGTACCTGGGAGTGTCTCAGGTGTACCTGGGAGTGTCTGTACCTGGAGTGTCAGAGGTGTACCGGAGTGTCTGGAGGTACCTGGGAGTGTCTGAGGTGTACCTGGGATTGTCAGAGGTGTACCTCGGATTGTCAGAGGAGTACCTGGGAGTGTCAAAGGTGTATCTGGGAGTGTCTGGGGTGTACCTGGGAGTGTCAGAGGTACCTGGTAGTGCCGAGGTGTACCTGGGAGTGTCAGGGGTTCACCTGGGAGTGTCTCAGGTACCTGGGAGTGTTCAGGTGTACCTGGGAGGCAGAGGTGTACCTGGGAGTGTTAGAGGTGTACCAGAGTGTCAGTGGCACCTGAGTGTCAGTGGTGTACCTGGGAGTGTCTGAGGTGTACCTGAGTCAGAGGTACCTGGGAGTGTCAGGGTGTACCTGGGAGAGTCAGGGTGTACTGGGAGTGTACCTGGAAGTGTCAGAGGTGTACCTGGGAGTGTCTGAGGTGTACCTGGGATTGTCAGAGGTACCCTGGTCAGAGGAGTACCTGGGAGTGTCAAAGGTGTATCTGGGAGTTTCTGGGTGTCCCTGGGAGGTCAGGAGGTGTACCTGGTAGTGTCAGAGGTGTACCTGGGAGTGTCAGGGGTTCACCTGGGAGTGTCTCAGGTGTACCTGGTAGTGTTTCAGGTGTACCTGGGAGGTCAGAGGTACCTGGGAGTGTCAGAGGTGTACCAGGGAGTGTCAGTGGCGTACCTGGGAGGTCAGTGTGCACCTGAGTGTCAGAGGTACCTGGGAGAGCTCAGAGGTGTACCTGGGAGTGTCAGGTGTACCTGGGAGAGTCAGGTGTACCTGGGAGTGTCTCCAGGTGTACCTGGAAGTGTCAGAGGTGTACCTGGGAGTGTCTGAGGTGGACGGGAGTGTCTGGAGATGTACCTGGGAGTGTCGGAGGTGTACCTGGGAGTGTAGAAGTGTACCTGGTGTCAGTGGTGGCCTGGGAGTGTCTCAGGTGTACCTGAATTGTCAGAGGTGTACCTGGGAGTGTCTCAGGTGTACATGGAAGTGTCAGAGGTGTACCTGGGAGTGTCTGAGGTGTACCTGGGAGTGCCGGAGGTGTACCTGGGAGTGTCAGTACCTGGGAGAGTCGAGAGGTACCTGGAGTGTCAGGGGTGACCTGGGAGTGTCAGGTGTACCTGGGAGTGTCTCAGGTGTACCTGGGAGTGTGAGGTGTACCTGGGAGCTCTGAGGTGTACCTGGCAGTGTCTGAGGTACTGGGAGTGTTTGAGGTGCACCTGTGGAGTGGTGTTGTACCTGGAGGTGAGAGGTGTACCTGCGAGTGGTAGAGGTGTACCTGGGAGGTCAGTGGTGTACCAGGAATGTCATAGGTGTACCTGGAGTGTCTGAGGTGTACCTGAGAGTAAGAGGTGTACCTGGGAGTGTCAGATGTGTACCAGGGAGTGTCAGAGGAGAACCAAGCAGTGTAAGAGGTGTACCTGGGGTGTCAGAGGAGAACCAGGGTGGGGGTGTACCTGGCAGTGTCAGTGGTGTGCCTGATAGTGTCAAGGTGTACCAGGAATGTCAGTGGAGTACCTGGGGTGTCAAGGTGTACCTGGGAGTGTCAGAGGTGTACCTGGGAGTGTCAGAGTTTACCTGGGAGTGTCAAAGGGTGTCCCTGTGGTGTCAGGTGTCCTGGGAGTGTCAAGGTGTATCAGGGAATGACAGTGGAGTACCTGGGAGTTCAAAGGTGTACCTGGGAGTGTCTGAGGTGTACCTGGAGTGTCAAGGTGTACCTGTAAGTGTCAAGGTGTATCAGGGAATGTCAGTGGAGTATCTGGGGTGTCAAGGTGTACTGGGGTGTCGGAGGTGTGGAGGTGTCGGAGGTGTACCTGGCAGTGTCAGTGGTGTACCTGATAGTGTCAAAGGTGTACCAGGGATGTCAGTGGGATACCTGGGAGTGTCAAAGGTGTACCTGGGGTGTCAGAGGTGTACCTGGGGTGTCAGAGGTGCCTGGGAGTGTCAGAGGTGTGCTAGGTGTCAGGTTGTACCTGGGAGGTGAGAAGTGTGCTGGTGTCTGGGGTGTACCTGGGATTGTGAGGTGTACCTGAGAGGGTCGGAGGTGTACCTGGGAGTGTCAGAGGTGTACCTAGGAGTGTCAGAGGTGTACCTGGGAGTGTAAGAAGTGTGCATGGGGTGTCGGAGGTGTACTTGGGGAGTGTCGGAGGTATACCTGGAGTGTAAGAAGTGTACCTGGGAATGTCGGAGGTGTCCCTGGCAGTGTCAGAGGTGTACTTGGAGAGTGTCAGAGGTGTACCTCGGGTGTCAGTGTACTTGGGAGTGTCTGCGTGTACCTGGGGTGTCAGAGGTGTGCCTGGGGTGTCAGAGTGCACTTGGGAGTGTCAGAGGTGCACCTTGGGTGTCTGAGGTGTACCTGGGGTGTCTGAGGTGTACCTGGCAGTGTATGAGGTGTACCTGGGAGTGTCTGGGGTGTTCCTGGAGGTGTCTGAGGTGTACCTGGGAGTGTCAAGGTGTACCTGGGGTGTCAGAGGTGTGCCTGGGGTGTCAGGGTGTACCAAGGAGTGTCAGTGGAGTACCTGGGAGTGTCAGAGGTGTACCTGGAGTGTCGGAGGTGTACATGGGTGTGAGGTGTACCTGGCAGTGTCAGCTGTGCCTGGGGTGTCTGAGTGGTACCTAGGGTGTCAGGTGTATCAGGAGGTGTCAGAGGAGAACCAGGCAGTGTAAGAGGTATACCTGGGGGTGTCAGAGGAGAACCAGAGTGAAAAGGTGTACCTGGGAGTGGAGGTGTAAGAGGGTGTCTGAGGTGTACCTGGTGTCCAGAGGTGTACCTGGGTATCGGGGGTTTAGAAGTGTAGGTAGTACAAGTGTCGAGAGTGCACGGGAGCGTGAAGTCCTGGGAGTGTCGGAGGTGTCCTGGGGTGTCAGAGGTGTATCTGGGAGTGACAGAGGTACCTGGGAGTGTCAGAGGTGTACCGGGAGTGTCAGAGAGGTGCAGCAGCTGGGGTGTCAGGTGTGCACTGGGGAGTTAATAGAGGGTGTACTGGAGTGTCAGAGAGGTATGCCTAGAGGTGTCATAGTGCTAGAGGGTGTGCTAGGTGTTGGAGGTGTACCTGGGAGTGTCAATGGTGTACCTGGGTGTCAGGAGGTGTACCTTCGAGTGTGAGGTGTACCTGGGAGTGTCTGGGGTGTGCCTGGGTGTCTGGGGTGTACCTGGGGTGTGGTGTACCTGGGGTGTCAGGTGTGCTGGCAGTGTCCAGAGGTGTGCAGCAGGTGTCAGAGGTTTACCTAGGGTGTGCAGGTGTGCCTGGGTTCAAGGGGTGCCTGGGGTGTCAGAGGTGGACCTGGAAGTGTCCAGGGGTGTGCCTGGGAGTGTCTGAGGTGTACCTGGGGTGTCTGAGGTGCACCTGGGTGTGGTGTTGTACCTTGGGTGTGGGGGTGTGCAGGGTGCCAGAGGTGTGCCTGGGGTGTCAGTGGTGTGCCAGAGATGTCATGGGTGTACCTGGGGTGTCTGAGGTGTACCTGGGGTGTATGAGGTGTGTGGGGTGTCAGGTGTGTACCAGGGGTGTGAGGAGACAGGAAGTGTAAGAGGTGTGCCTGGGTGTGAGAGGAGAACCAGGGAATGTAGAGGTGTGCCTGGGGTGTCAGTGGGTGTACCAGTGAGTGTCAGAGGTGTGCATGGAGTCTCAGAGGTGTACTTGGGTGTCTGAGGTGTACCACTAGGGTGTCAGGGGTGTGCCTGGGGTGTGAGAGGTGCACCTGGGGGTGAGGTGTACCTGGGAGTGTCTGGGGTGTACCTGGGTGTCTGGTGTACCTGGGAGTGGTGTGCTGCTGGCAGTGTCTGGGGTGTGCCTGGCAGTGTCAGCGGTGTGCATGGAAGTGTCAGCGGTGTACCTGGTGTCAGGTGTGCCTGGGGTGTCAGAGGTGTCCTGGGGTGTCAGAGGTGTGGACAGAATGTCAGAGGTGTGCCTGGGAGTATCTCAGGTGCTGGGGAGTGTCTGAGGTGTACCTGGGAGTGTCAGAGGTGTACCTCAGGAGTGTCAGAGGTACCTGCACGAGTGTGTGGGAGGTGTATCTGGGAGTGTCTGGGGTGTACCTGGGGTGTGGAGGTTTGCCTGGGAATCTCAGGTGTACCTGGGAGTGTCTGAGGTGTACCTGGAGTGTCAAGAGGTGTCCTGGAGTGTCAGAGGTGTACCAGGGTGTCAGTGGCGTGCCTGGGAGTGTCAGAGGTGTACCTGGGGTGTCAGTGTACCTGGGAGAGTCAGAGGTGTGCCTGGGAGTGTCAAGGGGTGTCCTGGGATGTCAGGTGTGTACCTGGGGTGTCTGACGTGTACATGGGAGTGTCAGGGGTGTGCAGGCAATGGGTTGTGCCCAGGAATGTCTCAGGTGTGCCTGGGGTGTCGGGGTGCCTGGGAGTGTCTGAGGTGTACCTGGGGTGTCTGACGTTGCCTGGGGTGTCTGAGGTCACTTGAGTAGCAAGTGTTGTACTTGGAGTGTGGAGATGTGCCTGGGGTGCCAGTGCTAGGGAGTGTCAGTGGTGTACCAGGAATGTCATAGGGTGTACCTGGAGTGTCTGAGGTGTGCCTGAGTATGAGGTGTACCTGGGAGTGTCAGATGTGCCAGGGGTGTCAGAGGAGAACCAGGCAGTGTAAGAGTGTACTTGGGAGTGTCAGAGGAGACCAGGGGTGTATGGGGTGCCTGGTGTCTCAGGTGTACCTGGAGTGTCAGAGGTGTACCTGGGGTGTCTCAGAGGTGTACCTGGGAGTGTCAGGTGTGCATCAGGGAGTGTGCCTGGGAGTGTCAGTGGTGTACCTGGGAGTGTCTCAGGTGTACCTGAATTGTCAGAGGTGTACTGGAGTGTCTGAGGTGTACCTGGGGTGTCTGAGGTGTACCTGGGGTGTCAGGGTGTGCCTGGGGTGTCAGTGGTGTACCTGGGGTTCTGAGGTGTACCTGGTGTCTGAGGAGTACCTGGGGTGTTTGAGGTGTACATGGTGTGGTTGTGTGCAGGAGTGTCAGCAGTGACAGGGGTGCCAGTGTACTGCGATGTCAGAGTATGGGGTATCAGATGAAGCTTGTCAGAGTGTACCTGGGATGTCTGACACAGAATTGTCAGACGTGTACACAAGCAGTGTCCAGGATATGACACCTGGAATTATCAGATGTGCACAGAAGTGTCAGAGGTGTGCCAGGGGTGTCGGAGTCTACCAGGTTGTCAGGGAGTGTCAGAGGTGATCCTAAGTGTCAGAGGTGTACCTGGGGTATAAGATGTACCAAGGTGTCACAGAGTGTACCTGGGAGAGATTCGGGGTGTATACTAGGAGTGTCAGAGGTATACCAGGAGTATCTGAGGTGTGCCTGGGATTATCTGAGGTGTGCCTGCTAGGAGTGTCTCAAGATTACACACCAGAATGTCTCAGGTGTGCCTGGAGTGTCAAGAGGTGTACACCAGGTGTCAGAGGTGTAACAGAGTGTCAAATGGTGGCCTGCATGGGGAGTGTCAGAGTGCTGCCTGGGTATCTCTAAGGTGGCCCTGGGAGTATCTAGAGGTGTGCAGAGTGTCTGGGACTGTGCCTGGGGTGTCCAGGTGTACTGGGGTGTCCAGAGGTGTACCAGGGGTGTCAGTGGTGTACCTGGGGTGTCAGAGGTGGCACAGGGGTGTCAGAGGTGTACCTGGGGAAAGTCAGAGGTGTACCTGGGGTGTCAGAGGTGTACCTGGGGATGTCAGAGGGTGTGCCTGGGGTGTCTCATGCCTGGGGATGTCAGGGGTGCCTGGGGTGTCAGTGGTTAACAGGTGTGTCTCAGGTGTGACCTGGAGTGTCCAGGTGTGCCTGGGGTGTCGAGGGGTGTACCTGGGGAGTGTCTGGGGTGTGCCTGGGGTGTCAGGGGTGTGCCTGGGTGTCAGTGGTGTGCCTGGAAGTGTCAGGGGTGTCCTGGGGTGTCTCAGGTGTGCCTGGAGATTGTCAGAGGGTGTGCCTTGGAGTGTCTGGGGGTGTGCCTGGGTTGTCTGAGGTGTACCTGGGGTGTCAGGGGTGTGCCTGGGAGTGTCAGTAGTGTGGTGTGCCTGGTGTCTGGGGTGCCTGAGGTGGATCTCAGGGATGCCTGGGGTGTCTGGGGTGTACATGGGTGTCATTTGTGTGCCTGGCAGTGTCAGGGGTGTGCCTGGGAGTGTCAGGGGTGTACCTGGGGAGTCAAGGTGTGCAGAGTGTCTCAGGTGTACCTGGGGTGTCTCAGGTGTGCCTGGGAGTATCAGGGTGTGCCTGGGGTGTCCAGAGGTGTACCAGGGGTGTCAGTGGTGTGCCTGGGGTGTCGGGGTGTGCCTGGGAGTGTCAGGGGTGTGCCTGGGAGAGTCAGGAGTGTGCCTGGGAGTGTCAGGAGAGTGTGCACAGGTGTCGGGGGTGTGCCTGGGAGTGTCTGACGTGTGCCTGAGAATGTCAGGGTGTGGGATGTCACTGGTGTGCCAGGTGTCTCAGGTGTGCCTGGAAGTGTCAGGGTGTGCCTGGGGTGTCAGAGGTGTGCCTGGCAGTGTCAGAGGTGTGCCTGGGAGTGTCAGGGGTGTGCCTGGGGTGTCTAAGGTGTACCTGGGGTGTCTCAGGTGTGCCTGGGGAGTGTCTGGGTGTACCTGGGTGTCAGAGGTGTGCCTTGGAGTGTCAGAGTGTACCAGGGGTGTCAGTGGTGTGCCTGGGGTGTCAGAGGTGTGCCTGGGGTGTCAGAGGTGTGCCTGGGAGTGTCTGAGGTGTGCCTGGGAGTGTCTCAGGTGTACCTTGGTGTCAGAAGGTGTACCTGGGGTGTCTGAGGTGTGCCTGGGATTGTCTGTGGGGTGTACCACCAGGGGTGTCAGGGGTGTGCCTGGGAGTGTCAGTAGTTGTGTGCCTGGGAGGTGTCTGGTGTCCACAGAGGTGTCTGAGGAGTATCTGGGATGTCTGAGGTGTGCATGGAGTGTCATTTGTGTGCCTGGCAGTGTCAGCAGTGTACCTGGGAGTGTCAGCGGTGTGCCTGGCAGTGTCAGGGTAGCCTGCAGAAGTATCAGAGGTGCTGGGGTGTCAGAGTGTGCCTAGGGGTGTCTGAGGTCTACCTGGGAGTGTCAGACGTGTGCAGGGGTTTTCAGGAGTGATCCGGAGTGTCAGAGGTGGGGTGTCAGAGTGTGCCTGGGGTGTCAGAGGTGTGCCTGAGAGATTCAGGGGTGGCACTGGGAGTGTCAGGGTGTGCCTGGGGTGTCTGAGGTGTGCCTGGGATTGTCTGAGGTGTACCTGGGGAGTGTCTGAGGTGTGCCTGGGGTGTAAGTGTTGTGCCTGGGAGTGTCAGAGGTGTGCTTGGAGTGCCAGGGGTGCCTGGGGTGTCAGTGGTGTACCAGGGACAGCAGGTGTGCCTGGGAGTGTCTGAGGTGTACCTGGGGTGACGGGTGTGTGCCAGGGGTGTCAGGAGGTGCAGGGGTGTCAGGGTGTGCCTGCGGAGTGTCAAGGTGTACCTGGGAGAGTCTGAGGGTGTGCCTGGGAGTGTCAGAGGTCACGGGGTGTCAGAGCTGTGCCTGTAGTGTCACGGGTTACCTGGAGTGTCAGAGATGTGTACCAGGTGTCAGGGTGTACCTAGGAGTGTCAAGGTGTACCTGAGATTGTAAGAGAGAGAACCAGGGTGTAAGGATGTGCCTGGGGGTGTCAGAGGGAACTGGGAGTGTAAGAGGTGTGCCTGGGAGTGTCAGTGGTGTACAGGGGAGTGTCAGAGGGTGTATGGCAGACTCAGGTGTGCACCTGGAGTGTCAGAGGTGTGCCTGGGGTGTCTAGGTGTGCTGGGATTGTCCAGAGTGTGCCTGGGAGGGTCAGGAGGTGTGCCTGGGAGTGTCCAGGGTGTACCAGGTGTCTGACGTGTACAGAGAGTGTCAGAGGTGCCTAGGAGTGTCAGGTGGTGTACTGGGGGTGTCTCAGGTGTGCCTGGGGTGTCTGAGGTGTGCCAGGTGTCTGAGGTGTGCCTGGGGTGTCTGGGGTGTGCCTGGGGTGTCTGGTGCACCTGTGGTGTAAGTGTTGTGCCTTGGTGTGGGGTGGCACCTGGGTGCCAGAGGTGTACCTGGGGTGTCAGTGGTGTGCAGGGAATGTCATAGGTGTGCCTGGAGTGTCTGAGGTGTACTGGGGAGTGTGGGGTGTGCCTGGGGTGTCAGATGTGTACCAGGGAGTGTCAGGAGGAGAACCAGGCAGTGTAAGGGTGTACTTGGGGTGTCAGAGGAGAACCAGGGGTGTAATAGGTGTGCCTGGGGTGTCTCAGGTGTGCCTGGAAGTGTCAGAGGTGTGCCTGGAGTGTCTCAGGTGTGCCTGGGGAGTGTCAGGAGGTGTGCCTGGGGTGTCAGAAGTGTGCCTGGGAGTGTCAGTGGTGCTGGGGGTGTCTCAGGTGTACACCAGAATTGTCAGAGGTGTGCCTGGGGTGTCTGAGGTGTGCCTGGGGTGTGCAGGTGTGCGGGGTGTCAGGGGTGTGCACTGGGTGTCAGTGGTGCCTGGGGTGTCTGAGGTGTGCCTGACGGTGTCTGAGAGTGCCTGGGGTGTCTCAGGTGTGCCTGGAAGTGTCAGAGGTGTGCCTGGGTGTCTGGGGTGTGCCTGGGGTGTCTGGGGTGTGCTTGGGGTGTCAGGGGTGTGCCTGGGGTGTCAGTGGTGTGCCTGGGAGTGTCTAGAGGTGTGCTGGAATTCTCAGGTGTGCCTGGGATGTCAGAGGTGTGCCTTGGGTGTCTGAGGTGTGCCTGGGATTGTCTGAGGTTGACCTGGGGTGTCAGGGTGTGCCTGGGGTGTCAGTGGTGGTGTACCTGGGAGTGTCTGAGGGTGTGGGGTATCAGAGTACCTGGAGTGTCTAGAGGTGTACATGGAGTGTCATTTGTGTACCTGGCAGTGTCAGAGGTGGACCTGGGAGTGTCAGGGGTGTACCTGGGGTGTCAGGGTGTGCCTGGGAGTGTCTCAGGTGTGCCTGGGGTGTCTCAGGTGTGCAGGGGTGTCAGGGTGTACCTGGGGTGTCAAGAGGTGTGCCAGGGAGTGTCAGTGGTGTGCCTGGGGTGTCAGAGGGTGTGCCTGGGGTGTCAGAGGTGTGCCTGGGAGAGTCAGGGGTGTGCCTGGGGTGTCAGGGGTGTGCCTGGGAGTGTCAGGGGTGTGCCTGGGAGTGTCTGACGTGTGCCTGAGATGTCAGGGGTGTGCCTGGGGTGTCACTGGTGTGCCTGGGGTGTCTCAGGTGTGCCTGGAAGTGTCAGGGTGTGCCTGGGGTGTCTGAGGTGTGCCTGGCAGTGTCAGAGGTGTGCCTGGGGTGTCAGGGGTGTGCCTGGGGATGTCTAAGGTGTGCCTGGGGGTGTCTCCAGGTGTGCCTGGAATGTCTCAGGTGTGCCTGGGGTGTCAGGGTGTGCCTGGGTGTCAGAGGTGTGCCAGGGGTGTCAGTGGTGTGCCTGGGGTGTCAGAGGTGTGCCTGGGGTGTCAGAGGGTGTACCTGGGGTGTCTGGTGTGCCTGGGGTGCTCTCAGGTGCCTTGAATTGTCAGAGGTGTGCCTGGGGTGTCTGGGGTGTGCCTGGGATTGTCTGGGGTGTGCCTGGGGAGTGTCAGGGGTGTACTGGGGTGTCAGTGGTGTGGTGTGCCTGGGGAGTGTCTGGGGTGTGCCTGAGAGGTGTCTGAGGGTATCTGGGAGTGTCTGGGGGTGTGCATGGTGTCGTTTGTGTGCCTGGCAGTGTCAGCAGTGTGCCTGGAGTGTGTGTGCCTGGCAGTGTCAGGGGTATGCTGAGTATCAGAATGTGCACAGGGTGTCAGAGGTGTACCAGGGGGTGTCAGTGGTGTGCCTGGGGTGTCAGAGGTGTGCCTGGAGTGTCAGAATTCATGCCTGGGAGAAAGTCAGGGTGGCCTGGGGTGTCAGGGGTGTGCCTGGGGAGTGTCAGGGGTGTGGGAGTGTCTCACGTGTGCCTGGGGAGTGTCAGGGGTGCACCTGGGGTGTCAGTGGTGTGCCTGGGATGTCTCAGGTGTGCCTGGAAGTGTCAGAGGTGCACCTGGGGAGTGTCTGAGGTGTGCCTGGGGTGTCTGAGGTGTGTGGGGTGTCCGGGGCTGCAGGTGTGGTGGTGTGCCTGGGGTGTCTGGGGTGTGCCTGGGGTGTCTCAGGTGTGCCTGGTTCAGGAATTAACCTTGGGTGTCAGAGGTGTGCCTGGGATTGTCTGAGGTGCCTGGGGAGTGTCAGGTGTACCAGGGGTGTCAGTGGTGTGGTGTACCTGGGGTGTCTGAGGTGTGCCTGGAGGTATCTCAGGAGTGCCTGGGGAGTGTCTGAGGTGTACATGGGTGTCATTTGTGTGCCTGGAGTGTCAGGGTGTGCCTGGGAGTGTCAGGGGTGTGCCTGGGGTGTCTAAGGTGTGCCTGGGGAGTGTACAGGTGTGCCTGGGAGTGTCTCAGGTGTGCCTGGGGTGTCAGGGTGTGCCTGAGTGTCAGGGTGCCAGGGGTGTCGTGGTGTGCCTGGGGTGTCAGAGGTGTACCTGGGAGTGTCAGGGGTGTGCCCTGGGAGAGCTCAGAGTGTACCTGGAGATGGGGGGTGTACCTGGGGTGTCAGGGGTGTACCTGGAGTGATCTGACGTGTACCTGAGAATGTCAGGTGTGCCTGGGGAGTGTCTGGTGTACAGAGGTGTCTCAGGTGTGCCTGGAAGTGTCAAGGTGCCTGGGGTGTCAGAGGTGTGCCTTGGCAGTGTCAGGGGTGTGCCTGGGAGTGCAGGGGTGTACCTGGGAGTGTCTAAGGTGTACCTGGGGTGTCTCAGGTGTACCTGGGAGTGTCTCAGGTGTGCCTGGGTGTCAGAGGTGTGCCTGGGGAGTGTCAGAGGTGTGCCAGGGGTGTCAGTGGTGCCTGTGGGTCCTGCTGGGAGTGTCAGAGGTGTGCCTGGGGTGTCTGAGTGTACCTGGGGTGTCTCAGGTGTGTGAATTGTCAGAGGGTGTGCCTGGGGTGTCTGGGGTGTGCCTGGGATTGTCTAGGTGTGCCTGGGTGTCAGGGGGTGCCTGGGGTGTCAGTGGTGTGTGGTGTGCCTGGGGAGTGTCTGAGGTGTGCCAGAGTGTCTGGGGATGTTCTGCTGGGGTGTCTGGTGTGCATGGTGTCATTTGTGTACCTGGCA
This sequence comes from Homarus americanus, assembly GCF_018991925.1. Lineage (NCBI taxonomy): Eukaryota > Metazoa > Arthropoda > Malacostraca > Decapoda > Nephropidae > Homarus > Homarus americanus. Next base: position 15,869 of record NW_024749240.1, read on the forward strand.
GTGTCAGCAGTGTACCTGGGGGTGTCAGCGGTGTGCCTGGCAGTGTCAGGGGTATACCTAGGGATATCAGAGGTGTGCCTGGGAATTCAGGGGTGCCTGGGAGTGTCTGAGAGTCTACCTGGGGGTGTCAGACGTGTTACCTGGGAGTTTCAGGGGTGATCCTGAGTGTCAGAGGTGCCTGGGAGTGTCAGAGTGTGCCTGGGTGTCAGGAGGTGTGCCTGGAGAGATTCAGGGGTGTGCCTGGGGTGTCAGAGGTGTACCTGGGTGTCTGGGGTGTGCCTGGGTTGTCTGAGGTGTGCCTGGGGAGTGTCTGAGGTGTGCCTGGGAGTGTAAGTGTTGTGCCTGGGGTGTCAGGGGTGTGCTTGGAAGTGCCAGGGTGTGCCTGGGGAGTGTCAGTGGTGTGCCAGGAATGACAGAAGTGTGCCTGGGGTGTCTGGTGTGCCGCTGGGAGTGGGTGTGTGCCAGAGTGTCAGGGGTACCAGGGGTGTCAGAGGGTGTGCCTGGGGAGTGTCAGGTGTGCCTGGGAGGTCTGGGGGTGGACCTGGGGTGTCAGGGGAGATCTGGGAGTGTCAGGCTGTGCCTGTGAGTGTCACAGGTTTGCCTGGGGAGTGTGAGGTGTGCCTGGGGTGTCAGGGGTGTGCCTGGGAGTGTCAAAGGTGTACCTGGGGAGTGTCAGAGAGAACCGGGGAGTGTGAGGTGTGCTGGGGTGTGAGGAGAACAGGGGTACAGAGGTGTGCCTGGGGTGTCGGTGGTGTGCCAGGGGTGTCAGGGGTGTGCCTGGCAGTCTCAGAGGTGTGCCTGGGTGTCTGGGGTGTGCCTAGGGTGTCTGAGGTGTGCCTGGGATTGTCAGGGTGTGCCTGGGAGGTCGGAGGTGTGCCTGGGGTGGGGGTGTGCCTTGAGGTGTCTGACGTGTGCATGGGGTGTCAGGGGTGGCTGGGGTGTCAGTGGTGTGCCTGGGGTGTCTCAGGTGCCTGGGGTGTCTGGGGTGTGCCTGGGGTGTCTGAGGTGTGCCTGGGGAGTGTCTGAGGGTGTGCCTGGGGTGTCGGTGCACCTGGTGTGGTGTTGTGCCTTGGGTGTGAGAGGTGGCACCTGGGGTGCCAGAGGTGTGCCTGGGAGTGTGATGGTGTACCAGGGAATGTCATGGGTGTGCCTGGAGTGTCTGAGGGTGTGCCTGGGGTGTGGGGTGTGCCTGGGGTGTCAGATGTGTGCCAGGGTGTCAGAGGGAGAACCAGGCAGTGTAAGAGGTGTGCCCAGGGTGTCAGAGAGGGAGAACAGGAGTGTAATAGGTGTGCCTGGGGGTGTCTCAGGTGTGCCTGGAAGTGTCAGAGGTTTAGCCTGGGGTGTCTCAGGTGTACTGGGAGTGTCAGAGGATTAGCCTGGGGTGTCAGAGGTGTGCCTGGGGTGTCAGTGGTGTGCCTGGGAGTGTCAGGTGTGCCTGGATTGTCAGAGGTGTGCCTGGGGTGTCTGGGGTGTGCCTGGGGTGTCGTGGGGTGTGCCACCAGGTGTCAGGGTGTGCCTGGGAGTGTCAGTGGTGTGCCTGGGGTGTCTGGGGTGTGCCTGACGGTGTCTGAGGAGTGCCTGGTGTCTCAGGTGTGCCTGGAGTGTCAGAGGTGTGCCTGGGGTGTCTGAGGTGTGCCTGGGGTGTCTGGGGTGTGGTGGGGTGTCGGGGTGTGCCTGGGGTGTCGGTGGTGTGCCTGGGGAGTGTCTGGGGTGTCTGGAGTGTCTCAGGTGTGCCTCGGAAGTGTCGAGGTGTGCCTTGGAGTGTCTGGTGTGCCTGGGATTGTCAGAGTGTGCCTGGGGTGTCAGGGGTGTACCTGGGAGTGTCAGTGGTGTGCCTGGGGAGTGTCTGAGGTGTGCCTGAGAGTATCTCAAGTGCCTGGGAGTGTCTGGTGTGCATGGTGTCATTTGTGTGCCTGGCAGTGTCAGAGGTGTGCCTGGGGTGTCAGGGGTGTGCCTGGGGTGTCTAGGGTGTGCCTGGGGTGTCTCAGGTGTGCCTGGGAGTGTCTCAGGTGTGCCTGGGGAGTGTCAGAGGGTGTGCACCAGGTGTCAGAGGTGTGCCAGGGAGTGTCAGTGGTGTGCCTGGGGTGTCAGGGTGTGCCTGGGGGTGTCAGAGGTGTACCTGGGAGAGTCAGAGGTGTGCCTGGGAGTGTCAGGGGTGTGCCAGAGTGTCAGGGGGTGTGCCTGAGGGTGTCTGACGTGCCTAGGAGGTTAAGGGTGTGCCTGGGGAGTGTCACTGGTGTGCCTAGGGAGTGTCTCAGGTGTGCCTGGAAGTGTCAGAGGTGTACCTGGGGAGTCTCGAGGTGTGCCTGGCAGTGTAGGTGTGCCTGGGGTGTCAGGGTGTGCCACCAGGTGTCTAAGGTGTGCCTGGGAGTGTCTCAGGTGTGCCTGGGAATGTCAGGTGTGCCTGGGGTGTCAGGGGTGTGCCTGGAGTGTCAGAGGTGTGCCAGGGGTGTCAGTGGTGTGCCTGGGGTGTCAGGGGTGTGCCTGGGGAGTGTCAGAGGTGTGCAGGTGTCTGAGGTGTGCCTGGTGTCTCAGGTGTGCATGAGTGTCAGAGGTGTGCCTGGGGTGTCTGGGGTGTGCCTGGGATTGTCTGGGGTGTGCAGGAGTGTCAGGGGTGTGCCAGATGAGTGACAGTGTGGTGTGCCTGGGGTGTCTGGGGTGTGCCTGAGAGTGTCTGAAGGTATCTGGGAGTGTCTGGGGTGTGCATGGGTTCATTTGTGTGCCTGGCAGTGTCAGCAGTGTGCCTGGGAGTGTCAGCGGTGTACACAGTGTCAGGGGTATGCCTGGGAGTATCAAGTGTGCACAGGAGTGTCTCAAGTGTGCCTGGGGTGTCTGAGGTCTACCTGGGGTGTCAGACGTGTGCCTGGGAGTTTTCAGGGTGATCTGGGGTGTGGGGTGTGCCTGGGAGTGTCAAGTGTGCCTGGGAGTGTCAGAGGTGTGCCTGGAGATTCAGGGGTGTGCCTGGGAGTGTCAGGAGGTGTGCCTGGGGTGTCTGAGGTGTGCCTGGGGATTGTCTGAGGTGTGCCTGGGGTGTCAGAGGTGTGCCTGGGGAGTGTAAGTGTTGTGCCTGGGTGTCAGAGTGTGCTTGGAAGTGCCAGGGTGTGCCTGGGGTGTCAGTGGTGTACCAGGGTGTGGGGTGTGCCTGGGGTGTCTGGGGGTGTGCCTGGGGTGTGGGTGTGTGCCAGGGAGTGTCAGGAGGTACCTGGGTGTCAGGTGTGCCTGGGGTGTCAAAGGTGTGCACCAGGAGTCTGAGGTGTGCCTGGGTGTCAGAGGATCCTGGGAGTGTCAGAGGCTGTACCTGTGAGGTGTCAGGGTTTTACCTGGGAGTGTCAGAGTGTGCTGGGTGTGGAGGTGTGCCTGGAAGTGTCAAGGTGTGCCTGAGGTGTCAGAGGAGGAGCCAGGGGTGTAGGGGTGTGCCAGAGGTGTCAGGGAGGAGCCAGGGTGTAGGAGGTGTGCCTGGAGTGTCGTGGTGTGCCAGGGGAGTGTCAGAGGTGTGCCTGGCAGACTCAGAGGTGTGCCTGGGGAGTGTCTGAGGTGTACCTAGGGTGTGGAGTGTGCCTGGGATTGTCAGAGGTGTACTGAGAGGGGTCAGGTGTGCCTGGGAGTGTCAGGGGTGTGCCTGGGGTGTCTGACGTGTGCAAGTGTCAGGGGTGTGCCTGGGGTGTCAGTGGTGTGCCGGGTGTCTCAGGTGTGCCTGGGGTGTCTGGGGTGTGCCTGGGGTCTGGGGTGTGCCTGGGGAGTGTCTGGGGTGTGCCTGGGTGTCTGGGGTGCACCTGGTGTAGTGTGTGCCTTGGGTGTGGGAAGTGTGCACAGGTGCCAGAGGTGTGCCTGGGGTGTCAGTGGTGTGCCAGGGAATGTCATGGGTGTGCGAGTGTCTGAGGATGTGCCTGGGTGTATAAGGTGTGCCTGGGGTGTCCAGATGGTGCCAGGGGAGTGTCAGAGGAGAACCAGGCAGGTGTAAGAGGTGTGCTTGGGGTGTCAGAGGAGAACCAGGAGTGTAGGGGGTGCCTAGGTGTCTCAGGTGTGCCTGGAAGTGTCAGAGGTGTGCCTGGGAGTGTCTGGGGTGTGCCTGGGATGTCAGGTGTGCCTGGGGTGTCAGAAGTGTGCCTGGGGAGTGTCAGTGGTGCACTTGGGGTGTCTCAGGTGTGCCTGGAATTGTCAGAGGTGTGCCTGGGGTGTCTGGGGTGTGCTGGGGTGTCTGGTGTGCCTGGCAGTGTCGGCGGTGTGCATGGAAGTGTCAGCGGTGTGCCTGGGAGTGTCAGAAGTGTGCCTGGGGAGTGTCAGAGGTGTACCTGGGGAGTGTCAGGGGTGGACCTGAGAATGTCAGAGGTGTGCCTGGGGTGTCTCAGGTGTGCCTGGGGAGTGTCTGAGGTGTGCCTGGGGTGTCAGAGGGTGTGCCTCAGGTGTCAGAGGAGTGCCTGGGAGTGTAGGAGGTGTGTCTGGGGTGTCTGGGGTGTGCTGGGGTGTCAGAGGTTTTGCCTGGGGAGTATCTCAGGTGACACCAGGAGTGTCTGGTGTACCTGGAGTGTCAGAGTGTCCTGGGATTTGTCAGAGGTGTACCAGGGAGTGTCAGTGGCGTACCTGGGGAGTGTCAGAGGTGTACCTGGGAGTGTCAGAGGGTGTACCTGGGAGAGTCAGAGAGGGTGTACACCAGGAGTGTCAAGGGGTGTACCTGGGAGTGTCAGGGTGTACCTGGGAGTGTCTGACGTGTGCATGGGGTGTCAGGGGTGTGCCTGGGGTGTCAGTTGTGTGCCCAGAGTGTCTCAGGTGTGCCTGGGGTGTCTCAGGTGTGCCTCCAGGGTGGCCTGTGAGGGGCTGTGCCTGGGGAGTGTCTGGTGGGGTGTCTGGGGGTGCACCTGTGAGTGTAAGTGTTGTACCTTGGGTGTGGGGTGTGCCTGGGATGCCCAGGGTGTGCCAGAGGTGTCAGTGGTGTACAGGAATGTCATAGGTGTGCTGGGGTGTCTGGGGTGTGCCTGAGGAGTGTGTGGGGTGTGCCTGGGGTGTGGATGTGTGCCCAGGGGTGTCAGGGGAGGCCAGGCAGTGTAAGGTGTGGGAGTGTCAGGAGGAGAACCAGGGGTGTAATAGGTGTGCCTGGGGTGTCTCCCCTGGTGTGCCTGGAAGTGTCAGAGGTGTGCCTGCCAGGAGTGTCTGGGGTGTGCCTGTAGGTGTCGGAGGTGTGCAGGGGGTGTCAGAGTGTACCTGGGAGTGTCGGTGGTTGTGCCTGGGGTCTGGGTGTGCCTGGGTGTCAGGGGTGTGCCTGGGGTGTCTGGGGTGTGCCTGGGGTGTCCTGGGGTGTGCCTGGGTGTCGGGGTTGCCACCAGGGGTGTCAGTGGTGGCACCTGGGGAGTGTCTGAGGTGTGCCTGACGGTGTCTGGGGAGTGCAAGTGTTTGAGGGGTGTACATGGAGTGTCATTTGTGTACATGGCAGTGTCAGCAGTGTACCTGGGAGTGTCAGCGGTGTGCCTAGCAGTGTCAGAGGTATGCCTGGGAGTATCAGGGTGTACCTGGGGTGTCTGAGTGTGCCTGGGGTGTCTGAAGGGTGTGCCTGGGAGTGTCAGCGTGTGCCTGGCGGTGTCAGGTATATAGAGATGTCAGAGTGTGCCTAGAGTGTCAGAAGATTGTGCCTGGATTATCACAGGTCTGCAGGATTGTCAGACGTGTACCTGGGAGTGTCAGAGTGGTCCTGAGAGTGTCAGAGGTGTGCCTGGGAGTATCAGAGTGACACCTAAGTGTCAGAGGTGTGCCTGGGGAGATTCAGGGGTGTACCTGGGGAGTGTCAGGTGTACCTGGGGAGTCATCTGAGGTGTACCTGGGATTGTCTGAGGTGTGCCTGGGGAGTGTCTCAGGTGTGCCTGGGAGTGTCTCAAGGTGTGCCTGGGGTGTCAGAGGTGTACCTGGGTGTCAGAGGTGTAACAGGGAGTGTCAGTGGGTGTGCCTGGAATTGTCAGGGGTGTGCCTGGGGTGTGGGTGTGCCTATAGAATTATCACAAGGTGTGCCTGGGGTGTCTGAGGTGGCACCAAGTGTCAGAGGTGTACCAGGGGTGTCAGGGAGGTGTGCCAGGGGAGTGTCAGTGGTGGCGTGCCTGGGGTGTCAGAGGTGTGCCTGGGGAGTGTGGAGGTGTGCCTGGGAAGGTGTGCCTGGGGTGTCAGGGGGTGTACCTGGGAGTGTGGGGGTGTACCTGGGAGTGTCTCACGTGGTGCCTGGGAGTGTCAGGGGTGCACCTGGGGTGTCAGTGGTGTGCCTGGGGTGTCTCAGGTGTGCCTGGAAGTGTCAGAGGGTGTGCCTGGGGGTGTCTGGGGTGTGCCTGGGGTGTCTGGGTGTGCTTGGGGTGTCCGGGGGTGTGCCTGGGGTGTCGGTGGTGTGCCTGGGAGTGTCTGAGGTGTGCCAGGGGTGTCTCAGGTGTACTGGGTGTCAGAGGTGTGCCTTTGGGTGTCTGGGGTGTGCCCTGGGATTGTGAAGTGTGCCTGGGGAGTGTCAGGGGTGTGCCTGGGGTGTCAGTGGTGTGGTGTGCCTGGGGTGTCTGGGGTGTACCTGAGAGTATCTCAGGGTGGCCTGGGAGTGTCTGAGGTGTACCATGGAGTGTCATTTGTGTGCCTGGCAGTGTCAGAGGTGTGCCTGGGGTGTCGGGTGTACCTGGGAGTGTCTAAGGTGTGCCTGGAGTGTCTCAGGTGTGCGAGTGTCTCAGGTGTGCCTGGGAGTGTCAGAGGTGTGCCTGGGGAGTGTCAGAGGTGTGCCAGGGAGTGTCAGTGGTGTGCCTGGGAGTGTCAGGGGTGTGCCTGGGAGTGTCAGAGGTGTGCCTGGGAGAGTCAGAGGTGTGCCTGGGGTGTCAGGGGTGTGCCTGGGAGTGTCAGGGGTGTGCCTGGGGAGTGTCGCGTGTGCCTGAGAATGTCAGTGTGCCTGGGAGTGCTGGTGTGCCTGGGGTGTCTCAGGTGTGCCTGGAAGTGTCAGAGGTGTGCCTGGGAGTGTCTGGGGTGTGCCTGGTGTCAGAGGTGTGCCTGGGAGTGTCAGGGGTGTGCCTGGGGGTGTCTAGGGTGTGCCTGGGGAGTGTCTCAGGTGTGCCTGGGAGTGTCTCAGGTGTGCCTGGGGTGTCAGAGGTGTGCCTGGGGAGTGTCCAGAGGTGTGCCAGGGGAGTGTCAGTGGTGTGCCTGGGGGTGTCAGGGGTGTGCCTGGGGTGTCAGAGGTGTGCCTGGGGTGTCTGAGGTGTGCTGGGATCTCAGGTGTGCCTTAGTTGTCAGAGGTGTGCCTGGGAGTGTCTGAGGTGTGCCTGGGATTGTCTGGGGTGTGCCTGGGTGTTGGGGTGTGCCTGGGGTGTCAGTGGTGTGGTGTGCCTGGGGAGTGTCTGAGGTGTGCCTGGGGAGTGTCTGAGGGTGTCTGGGAGTGTCTGGGGTGTGCATGGGTGTCATTTGTGTGCCTGGCAGTGTCAGCAGTGTGCCTGGAGTGTCAGAGGTGTGCCTGGCGGTGTCAGGGGTATACCTGGGGTATCAGAGGTGTGCCTGGGGTCAGGGTGCCTGGGGTGTCTGGGGTCTGCCAAGTGTCAGACGTGTGCCTGGGGTTTCAGAGGTGATCCTGAGTGTCAGAGGTGTGCCTGGGAGTGTCAGGGGTGTGCCTGGGGTGTCAGAGGTGTGCCTGAGAGATTCAGGGGTGTGCCTGGGAGTGTCAGGGGTGTGCCTGGGAGTGTCTGAGGTGTGCTGGGATTGTCTGAGGTGTGCCTGGGGTGTCTGGGGTGTGCCTGGGAGTGTGGTGTTGTGCCTGGGGTGTCAGGGTGTGCTTGGAAGTGCAGAGGTGTACCTGGGAGTGTCAGTGGTGTGTGGAATGACAGAGTTGTACCTGGGAGTGTCTGGGGTGTGCCTGGGGTGACAGGTGTGGCAGGGGAGTGTCAGGAGCCTGGGTGTCAGAGGTGTGCCTGGGAGTGTCCCAGGGTGTGCCTGGGAGAGTCTGAGGTGTGCCTGGGAGTGTCAGAGGAGATCCTGGGAGTGTCAGGCTGTACTGTAGGTGTCAGGTTTACCTGGGAGTGTCAGAGATGTGCCTGGGAGTGTCAGAGGTGTGCCTAGGAGTGTCAAGGTGTGCCTGGGGTGTCAGAGGAGAACCAGGGGTGTAAGAGGTGTGCCTGGGGGTGTCAGAGGAGAGAACCAGGGAGTGTAGAGGTGTGCCTGGGAGTGTCAGTGGTGTACCAGGTGTCAGGGGTGTGCGCAGACTCAGAGGTGCCTGGAGTGTCTGAGGTGTGCCTGGGGGTGTCTGGGGGTGTGCCTGGGATTGTCAGAGGTGTGCCTGTGAGAGGGTCGGAGGTGTGCCTGGGGTGTCAGGGGTGTGCCTGGGGAGTGTCTGACGTGTGCATGGGGTCACAGGGGTGCACCTGGGAGTGTCAGTGGTGTGCCAGGGGTGTCTCAGGTGTGCCTGGGAGTGTCTGGGGTGTGCCTGGGAGTGTCTGAGGTGTGCCTGGGGTGTCTGGGGTGTGCCTGGGGTGTCTGGGGTGCACCTGTGGTGTGTTGTGCCTTGGGTGTGGGGTGTGCAGGTGTGCCTGGGAGTGTCAGTGGTGTACCAGGGAATGTCATGGGTGTGCCTGGGGTGTCTGGATGTGCCTGGGGTGTATAAGGTGTGCCTGGGGTGTCAGATGTGTGCAGGGAGTGTCAGAGGAGGAACCAGGCAGTGTAGAGGTGTGCTTGGGAGTGTCAGAAGCCGGGTGGTGTAAGAGGGTGTGCCTGGGGTGTCTCAGGTGTGCCTGGAAGTGTCAGAGGTGTGCCTGGGGTGTCTGAGGTGTGCCTGGGAGTGTCGGAGGTGTGCCTGGGAGTGTCAAGTGTGCCTGGGGTGTCAGTGGTGTGCCTGGGGTGTCTCAGGTGCCTGGAATTGTCAGAGGTGTGCCTGGGGAGTGTCTGGGGTGTGGGAGTGTCTGGGGTGTGCCTGGGAGTGTCAGGGTGTGCCTGGGAGTGTCAGTGGTGTGCCTGGGGTGTCTGAGGTGTGCCTGAGGTGTCTGAGGAGTGCCTGGGGTGTCTGGGGTGTGCATGGAGTGTCATTTGTGTGCATGGCAGTGTCAGCAGTGTACCTGGGAGTGTCTGAGGTGTGTGGGGTGTCAGACGTGTACTGGGGAGTCTCTGGTCTACCTGGGATTGTCAGACGTGTGCCTGGGAGTGTCGAGGTGATCCTGGGAGTGTCAGAGGTGTGCCTGGGGTATCAGAAGTGTGCCTAAGTGTCAGAGGTGTACCTGGGAGATTCAGGGGGTGTACCTGGTGTCAAGTATGCCTGGGGTGTCAGAGGTGTACCTGGGATTGTGTGAGGTGCCTGGGATGTCTCAGGTGTGCCTGGAGTGTCTGAGGTGTGCCTGGGAGTGTCAGAGGTGTGCACCAAGTGTCAGAGGTGTACCAGGGAGTGTCAGTAGGTGTGCCTGGGAGTGTCAGTGTACCTGGGGTGTCTAAGGTGTACCTGGGGTATCTGTCAGGGGTGTGGGGAGTGTGGAGGTGTGCCAGGGGAGTGTCAGTGGTGGTGTACCTGGGAGTGTCAGAGGTGTGCCTGGGAGGTCAGGGTGTGCCTGGGAGTGTCAGGGTGTGTGCCTGGTAGTGTCAGGGGTGTGCCTGGGGAGTGTCTCCGTGTGCCTGGCAGTGTCAGGGGTGTGCCTATAGGGTGTCAGTGGTGTACTGGGGAGTGTCTCAGGTGTACCTGGAAGTGTCAGAGGTGTGCCTGGGAGTGTCTGAGGTGCCTGGGGAGTGTCTGAGGGTGTGCCTGGGGTGTCAGGGGGTGTGCCTGGGGAGTGTGTCAGTGTGGTGTGCCTGGGGTGTCTGGGGTGTGCCTGGGGTGTCTCAGGTGTGCCTGGGTGTCAGGGGTGTGCAGGTGTGCAGGGTGTGCCTGGGGATTGTCTGAGGGTGTGCCTGGGGGGTGTCGGGGGTGTTGCACCAAGTGTCAGTGGTGTGGTGCCTGGGGTGTCTGAGGTGTGCCTGGGGTATCTCCAGGAGTGCCTGGGGTGTCTGGGGTGTGTACATGGGTGTCGTTTGTGTGCCTGGCAGTGTCAGGTGTGCCTGGGAGTGTCAGGGGTGTGCCTGGGGAGTGTCTAAAGGGTGGCACAGGTGTCTCCAGGTGTGCCTGGGGAGTGTCTCAGGTGTGCCTGGGGTGTCAGAGGTGTGCCACCAGGGGTGTCAGAGGTGTGCCAGGGGGTGTCAGTGGTGTGCCTGGGAGTGTCAGAGGTGTGCCTGGGGAGTGTCAGAGGTGTGCCTGGGAGAGTCAGAGGTGTGCCTGGGGAGTGTCAGGGTGTGCCTGGGTGTCCAGGGGTGTGCCTGGGGTGTCTGACGTGTGCCTGGGGAGTGTCAGGGGTGTGCCTGGGGAGTGTCTGGTGTACCTGGGGTGTCTAGGTGTGCCTGGAAGTGTCAGAGTGTGCCTGGGAGTGTCTGAGGTGCCTGGGATTGTCTGAGGTGTGCCTGGGGAGTGTCAGTGTGTGCCTGGGGAGTGTCCAGTAGTGTGGTGTGCCTGGGGTGTCTGGGGTGTGCCTGGGATTGTCTGGGGGTGTGCCTGGGAGTGTCAGGGGTGTGCCTGGGAGTGTCAGTAGTCATGGTGTGCCTGCAAGTGTCTGGGGGTGTGCCTGAGGTGTCTGGGGAGTGCCTGGGCGTGTCTGGGGTGTGCATGGAGTGTCATTTGTGTGCCTGGCAGTGTCCCGGCAGTGTGCCTGGGGTGTCGGCGGTGTGCCTGGCAGTGTCAGGGGGTATACAAGTATCAGAGGTGTGCCTGGGAGTGTCAGGAGGTGCCTGGGGTGTCTGAGGTCTGCCTGGGGTGTCAGACGTGTACCTGGGAGTGTCAGAGGTGATCCTGAGAGTGTCAGGGGTGTGCCTGGGGCCTCAGAAGTGTGCCCTAGGGAGTGTCAGAGGGTGTGCCTGAGATTCAGGGGGTGTGCCTGGGAGTGTCAGAGGTGTGCCTGGGGTGTCACCAGGGGTGTACCTGGGATTGTCTGGGGTGTGCCTGGGAGTGTCAGGGGTGTGCCTGGGGTGTAAGTGTTGTGCCTGGGAGTGTCAGAGGTGTGCTTGGAAGTGCCAGGGTGTGCCTGGGGTGTCAGTGGTGTGCCAGGAATGTCAGAATTGTGCCTGGGGAGTGTCTGAGGGTGTGCAGGGTGTCAGGTGTGTACCAGGGGGTGTCAGGAGGGTGCCTTAGGTGTCAGGAGGTGTGCCTGGGGTGTCCAAGGTGTGCGCACCAGGAGGTCTGGGGTGTGCCTGGGGAGTGTCAGAGATCCTGGGAGTGTCAGGCTGTGCCTGTGGTGTCACGGGTTTACCTGGGGAATTAATCCAGAGATGTGCCTGGGAGTGTCAGAGGTGTACATGGGAGTGTCCAAGGTGTGCCTGAGGTGTCAGAGGAGGAACCAGGGGAGTGTAAGAGGTGTGCCTGGGGGTGTCAGAGGGAGGGCAGGGGAGTGTAAGAGGTTGTACCTGGGGAGTGTCAGTGTGGTGTACCAGGGGAGTGTCAGAGGTGTACCTGGCAGACTCAGGGTGTGCCTGGGGAGTGTCTGGGGTGTGCCTAGGGTGTCTGGGGTGTGCCTGGGGTGTCAGAGGGTGTGAGGGGAACTGTCTGAGGTGTGCCTGGGTGTCCAGGGGGTGTGCCTGGGAGTGTCAGAGGTGCACTTGGGGAGTGTCAGAGGTGCACCTTGGGTGTTTAATGTTGTACCTGGTATTGTCTGAGAGGTGTGCCTGGCAGTGTCTGAGGTTTACCTGGCAGTGTCTGAGGTGTGCCTGTGGTGTCAGCAGTGTACCTAGGAGTGCCAGCGGTGTACCTGGGAGTGTTAGAGGTGTATCAGGGTGTGAAGAGGGTACCTGGGAGTGTCAGAGGTGTGCCTGGGGAATGTCAGGGTGTGCCTGGGGTATCGGAGAGGTGTGGGAGTGTCAGAGGTGTACCTGGGGAGTGTCAAGGGTGTACCTGGGAGTGCCAGCAGTGTGGGGTGTTTAAGAGGTGTATCAAGGGTGTGAAGAGGGAGTGCCTAGGGTGTCAGAGGTGTGCCTGGGAGTGTCAGCGGTATGCCTAGGAGTGCCAGCCGGTGTGCCTGGGGAGTGTTAGAGGTGTATCAGGGTGTGAAAGGAGTGCCTGGGAGTGTCAGCGGTGTGCCTGGGAATGTCAGGGTGTGCCTGGGGAATTATCAGGTGTGCCTGGGGAGTGTCAGAGATGTGCCTGGGGAGTGTCAGAGGTGTCCTGGGGTGTCAGGGGTGTGCCTGGGGAGTCCAATGGTGTGCCTGCAAGTGTCGGAGTGTGCCTGCGGAGTGTGAGAAGTGTGCCTGGGGAGTGTCTGGGGTGTGTGCCTGCAGGTAAGAAGGGTGCCTGCTGGGGTGTCTGGGGTGTACTGGGGAGTGTCAGAGATTGTGCCTTGGGTGTCAGATGTGTGCCTGGGAGTGTCACATGTGTGCCTGGGGATTCAGGGGTGTGCCTGGGGAGTGTCAGAGGTGTACCTGGGGTGTCTGAAGGTGCCTGGGAGTGTCTGGGGTGTGCACAGGGGTGTCTGGGGTGCACTTGTGAGTGTGGTGTTGTACCTTGGGTGTGGGGGTGTACTAGGTGGGGTGTGCCTGGGGTGTCAGTGGTGTGCCAGGGAATGTGGTTGTGCCTGGGGTGTCTGGGGTGTGGGGTGTATGAGGTGTGCACTAGGTGTCAGGTGTGTGCGACGGAGTGTCAGGAGGAGAACCAGGCAGTGTAAGAAGGTGTGCCTGGGGGTGTCAGAGGGAGAACCAGGGGTGTAAGGGTGTGCCTGGGATGTCTCAGGTGTGCCTGGAAGTGTCAGAGGTGTGCCTAGGAGTGTCTGGGGTGTGCCTGGGGTTGTCTGAGGTGTGCCTGGGGTGTCAGAGGTGTGCCTGGGAGTGTCAGAAGTGTGCCTGGGGTGTCGGTGGTTGTGCTGGGGTGCTGAGGGTGTGCCTGGAATTGTCCAGAGGTGTGTGCCTGGGGTGTCTGGAATGTGCCTGGGGTGTCAGGGGGGTGTGCCTGGGGTGTGTCGGAGGTGTGCCTGGGGTGTCAGAAGTGTGCCTGGGGTGTCCAGTGTGGTGTGCCTGGGGTGCCTGAGGTGTACCTGGAATTGTCAGGGGTGTGCCTGGGGAGTGTCTGAGGTGTGCTTGGGGTGTCATTTGTGTACTGCAGTGTCAGCAGTGCCTGGGAGTCTGTCAGCAGTGTACCTGGCAGTGTCAGAGGCCATGCTGGGGTTACAGAGGTGTGCCTGGGAGTGTCTGGGTGTGCCTGGGGAGTGTCAGGGGTGTACCTGGGGTGTCTGGTGTACCTGGAATTGTCAGGGAGGTGTGCCTGGGGAGTGTCGGAGGTGTGCCTGGGTGTCCCAGGAGTGTGCCTGAGGTGTCAGTGAATTGTGCCTGGGGAGTGCCTGATGTGCCTGGGGGTGTCTGGGGTGTGCTTAGATTGTCAGAGGGTGTGCCTGGGGTGTCTGCAGGGGTGTGGCAGAGGTGTCATTTGTGTACCTGGCAGTGTCAGCAGTGCACCTGGGGAGTGTCAGCGGTGTGCCTGGCAGTGTCAGAGGTAGCCTGGGGAGTATCAGAGGTGTACCTGGGGTGTCAGAGGGTGTGCCTGGGGAATTATCTGAGGGTGTACCTGGGGAGTGTCAGAAGTGTGCCTAGGAGTGTCGGAGGTGTACCTGGGAATTCAGGGGGGTGTGCCTGGGGTGTCAGAGGTGTGCCTGGGAATGTCAGAGGTGTGCCTGGGAGTGTCTGAGGTGTGCCTGGGGTGTCGGTGTGCCTGGGGTGTCAGTGGTGTACCTGGGGAGTGTGTCTGGGGTGTGCCTGGAATTGTCAGAGGGTGTGCCTGGGGAGTGTCTGGGGTGTGCCTGGGGTGTCTGAGGTGTGCCTGGGGTGTCAGGGGTGTGCAGTGTCAGGGGTGTGCCTGGGAGTGTCTGGGGGTGTGCCTGAGAGTGTCTCGGTGCCTGTGATGTCTGGGGTGTACATGGTGTCATTTGTGTGCCTGGCAGTGTCAGCAGTGTGCCTGGGGTGTGTGGTGTGCGTGGAATGTCAGGAGGTATGCCTGGGGTATCAGAGGTGTGCCTGGGAGGTGTCAGAGGTGTGCCTGGGGGTGTCTGAGGTGTGCCTGGGGTGTCCAGAAGTGTGCCTGGGAGTGTCAGGGGTGCTGGTAGATTCAGGGGTGTGCCTGCGTCCAGGGGTGTGCCTGGGGAGTGTCACCAGGGGTGTGCCTGGGATTGTCTGGGTGTGCCTGGGGAGTGTCTGAGGTGTGCCTGGGGAGTGTAAGTGTTGTGCCTGGGGTGTCAGGGGTGTGCCTGGGTGCCAGGAGGTGTGCCTGGGAGTGTCAGTGGTGTACCAGGAATGTCAGGGTGTGCCTGGGGTGTTTGGGGTGTGCCTGGGGGTGTCAGGTGTGTGCCAGGGGTGTCAGAGGAGTGCCTGCCAGGAGTGTCAGAGGTGTACCTGGGGTGTCAAGGTGTACCTGGGGAGTCTGAGGTTTACCAAGTGTCAGGGGGAGATCCTGGGAGTGTCAGAGCTGTGCCTGTAGTGTCAGGGGTTTACCTGGGGTGTCAGAGATGTACCTGGGGAGTGTCAGAGAGGTGTGCCTAGGAGTGTCCAAGGTGTACCTGAGAGTGTCAGAGGAGAACCAGGGGGTGTAAGAGGTGTACCTGGGGTGTCAGGGAGAACCAGGGGTGTAGAGGTGTGCCTGGGAGTGTCAGTGGAGTGCCAGGGGGTGTCAGAGGTGAACCAGGGGTGTCTGAGGGTGTGCCTGGGGTATCGGAGGTGGTCCTGGGAGTCTCGGAGGTGTACCTGGGAGTGTCAGAAGTGTGCTTAGGAGTGTCAGAGGTGTGCCTGGGGTGTCCAGGGTTGTACCTGGGAGAGTCTGAGGTGTGCCTGGGGTGTCAGGTGTGCCAGGAGTGTCAGTGGAGTGCCTGGGGGTGTGAGAAGTGTACTGGGGAGTGTCTGGGGTGTGCCTGGGAGTGTCTGGGGTGTGCCTGGGAGGGTCAATGGTGTACCTGTGAGAGTGTCAAAGGTGTGCCAGGGAATGTCAGTGGAGTACCAAGAATTGTCAAGAGGATGCATAAGTGTCGGAGGTGTTCTGGGAATTGGAGGTGTACCTGGCAGTGTCAGTGGTGTGCCTGGGAGTGTCAAGGTGTGCCTGCATGGAATGTCAGTGCCTGGGAGTGTCCAAGGTGTGCCTGGGGTGTCAGAGGTGTGCCTGGGGTGTCAGAGGTGTGCCTGGGAGTGTCAGGGTGTGCCCAGGGAGTGTGGGTTGTGCCTGGGGAGTGTGAGAGTGTACGCAGGGAGTGTCTGGGGTGTGCCTGGGGAGTGTCCAGAGGTGTGCCTGGGAGGGTGGGAGTGTGCCTGGGGGTGTCAGAGGTGGCTGCACCAGAGTGTCCCAGGGTGTTCCTGGGAGTGTAAGAAGTGTGCCTGGGGAGTGTCGGAGGTGTGCCTGGGGAGTGTCGGAGGTTCCTGGCAGTGTCCAGAGGTGTGCTAAGGAGTGTCAGGGGTGTGCCTCGGTGTCAGCGGTGTGCTTGGGAGTGTCTGGGGTGTGCCTGGGAGTGTCAGGTGTGCCTGGGAGTGTCAGAGGTGCTTGGGGTGTCAGAGGTGCATCTTAGATATCTGGGGTGAACCTGGGAGTCACAGGGGTGTACCTGGCAGTGTCTGAGGTGTGCCTGGGAGTATCTGGGGTGTTCCTGGGGTGTCTGAGGTGTGCCTGGGAGTGTCAAGGTGTGCCTGGGAGTGTTAGAGGTGTACCTGGGGAGTGTCGGGGTGTGCCAAGTGTCAGTGGAGTAACAAGTGTCAGAGGTGTACCTGGGAGTGTCAGAGGTGTGCCTGGGGTGTCAAGGTACACTTGGGGTGTCAGAGGGTGCATCTTGGAGTGTCTGAGATGAACCTGGGAGTCTGAGGTGTGCCTGGCAGTGTCAGGGGTGTGCCTGGGAGTGTCTGGGGTGTTCCTGGGGTGTCTGAGGTGTGCACCAGGGTGTCAAGGTGTGCCTGGGGTGTGGGGTGTGCCTGGGGAGTGTCAGGGGTGTACCAAGGAGTGTCCAGTGGAGTAACTGGGAGTGTCAGGGAATTGTGCCTGGGAGTGTCGGAGGTGTACATGGAGTGTCAGAGGTGTGCCTGGCAGTGTCAGCTGTGCCTGGGGAGTGTCACAGAGGTGTGCCTGGGGTGTCAGGTGTGTGCCAGAGGTGTCAGAGGAGAACCAGGCAGTGTAAGAGGTGTGCCTGGGAGTGTCAGAGGAGAACCAGAGAGTGAAAGGGGTGTGTGCCTGGGAGTGTCAGAGGTGTAAGGGGAGTGTACAGGGTGTGTACCTAGAGTGTCAGAGGTGTACCAGAAGGATTATCGAGTTTACCTAAGTGTCAGGTAGTGCCTGGGAGTGTCGGAGGTGTGCCTGGGAGTGTCAGGGTGTACCTGGGAGTGTCAGGAATTGTGCTGTACCTGGGAGTGTCAGCGGGGTGTGCCTGGGAGTGTCTGGGGTGTACCTGGGTGTCAGAGGTGTGCCTGGGGTGTCAGAGGTGCACTTGGGAGTGTCAGGGGGTGCACCTAGGGTGTCTGTGTTGTGCAGGATTGTCTGGCTTCTTGCTTTGCGGTGTCTGAGGTGTACCTGTGTGTCAGCGGTGTACTGGGGTGTCAGGGGTGTACCTGGGGTGGGGTGTATCAGGGAGTGACAGAGGGAGTGCCTAGGGTGTCAGAGGTGTACCTGGGGAGTGTCAGAGGTGTGCCTGGGGTATATCGGAGGTGTGCCTGGGACTGTCAGAGTGTGCAGGGGTGTCAGAGATGTACCTGGGGAGTCTCAGAGATGTACCTGGGGGTGTCCAGGGTGTGCCTGCAGGGAGTGTCAGAGGTGTGCCTGGGAGTGTCGTGGTGTGCCTGGGGTGTCGGAGGTGTACCTGCGAGGTGTGAGAAGTGTACCTGGGAGTGTCTGGGGTGTGCCTGGGGAGTGTCTGGGGTGTGCCTGGGGAGTGTCTGGGGTGTGCCTGCAGGGGTGTCTGGGGTGTGCCTGGGAGTATCAGGGGCTGTCCTGCAGTGTCAGAGGTGTACATGGGTGTCAGAATGTACCTAGGAGTGTCACAGGAAGGTGTGCCTGGGAGTTCTTGGGTGTGCCTGGGAGTGTCAGGGGTGTGCCTGGGGGTGTCTGGGGTGTGCCTGGGGGTGTCTAAAAGGTATGCCTGGGAGTGTCTGGGGTGCACCTGTGGTGTGGTGTTGTGCAGGTGTGAGAGGTGTGGGGTGCCAGAGGTGTACCTGGGGTGTCTGGGGTGTGCCTGGAATTGTCAGA
>NW_024749241.1:0-15381 GCF_018991925.1 Homarus americanus
ATGTTATTGCTTTAAGATTGCTCACCACCACCCACCTTCTCACCCACCCACCTTCCTCCACCCACCACCCACCTTCCTCACCAACCACCCATCTTCCTCGCTTACCCACCCACCTACTCCGCCTACCACCCACTCACCTACCTCCTCTGCCACCTCTGCCTACTCACCCACCTGCACCTACCACCCACCTGCCGCACCTCACCCACCTACCCGCGCCTACCACCCACCTACGCACCTACCACCCACCTACCCGCACCTACCACCCACCTGCCCACCTGCCGCCACCCACCTGCCTGCTGCCCACCTACCGCACCTGCCACCACCGCACTACCGCCACCTGCCGCACCTACCGCCACGCCTGCCGCGCCTGCCACCCACCACCGCACCTACCGCCACCTACCGCACCTACCACCCACCTGCGCGCGCCTGCCCACCTGCCGCCTACCGCCCACCTACCGCGCCTACCGCCACCTCACCGCACCTACCACCCATAGCCATATGTTGGCCGCATATAACAAGCTTCTTCTCTTGGTATATTAACCCTTATATATTATTATTATTATTCCTTGTTATATATGTATTGTGTCTTATATTGTCTTGGTATGTCAACATGTTATTGGTTATATTAGCCATATATTATATGTAATACTTATCTTGTTGTCATTAGCCTGTCTTGAACTTATGTTATATTGGTTGTCTTGTTGCTTATTGGTTATATTGTATCTTCTCTTGTTATATATTGGTATGTATATTGTCTTAGCTTATGTGATCTTTATTGGTATATTATATGGTATCAGCGTACCATCTTGGCCTCTTAGCCATATCTTGGCTTATGTAGCCACTTATATTGGCTCTTTAGCCATATAACATATATTATCTGTGTATATTGGCACTTACTATTAGCCCTTATATCATATATTTGCTTTATATCTTCTTTAGCCTGTCTTATTGTCTTCTTCACTTATATTATGTATATTTGTCTTGTGTATATATCTTGTGCATAACATCTTATATTGTATGTATCTTCTTAGCCACTTGTAACATATATTTACTTATGTATTGTATATTACCTTATAATATAACTTGCTTGCATATATTGTCTGTTACTTATGTTATATCATGTATTACTTATCTTATGTATTATATTATATATGTACTGTCTTGGCCTCTTAGCCACTTGTGGGCGCCTCATTAGCCTGTGGCCTGTAGCCACTTATGTCTTGGCGTAGCCGCCTCTTGGCGCCTTGGCCACTTATATGCTTCTTAGCCGCCTATTATTGCTATTAGCGCCTCATATGTGGCATATATTATGCTCTTGGCATATCTACTTCACTTATCTTCTCTTACTTCTCTTGGCATATATTATATAATATATATATCTTATATTATATGCCTGTATTATATGACTTATATTATATTGTATTTAGATCTGTGTGTATAACATATTTGGTCTTATTAGCCACTTATAACATATTAGCACTTGCTTGGTGTGGCTCAGCAGATCAGAATCTTCTGTGATCATATACTTCCATATCATGGCAAATCTGTAGCCGCCGCCTGCTTGATCTTGTAGCCACCATGCCTGTAGCCGTCTCTTGCCTGCTTGCATACTTATTAGCCGATCTTATGCTTATATTTTGTATAACATCTTGTATAGCCACATACTTATATTATCTTGTAATATATATTATCCTTACCATATATATCTTCCACTGCACCCCACTTACTTCGCCACCCATATGCCCCATCTTCTCTTCCTTACTCTTACTTACTGTACCTCTTACTTATAGCCATATATTTATCCACGCCCACCCTGCCACCCCACCCACCGCCACCTGCCACCACCCACCTGCCCCACCCACCACTTGCCCACCTGCCCACCCACCCCACCCACACATGCCCACCCACCCACCAACCACCCCTTGCCTGCCTGCCCACCAGACCCACCCACCAGCCACCACCTACCCCACCCACCCACCTGCCCACCCACCCACCCGCAACTTCCACCTACCTGCCCGCTGCCCACCACCTGCCCACCCACCTACCCCACCCGCCACCACCCACCTGCCCACCACCCCCCACCCTACCCACTCACCCACCACCCACCTACCCCACTCCTGCCCACTACCCACCCACCACCCACCTGCCCCACCCATACCACCCACCTACCACCACCCACCCCACCCGCCACCCATCCCACCCACCCAATCACCCACCCACCACCCACCCACCCACCACCCACCTACCACCCACCTACCCCCACCCACCACCCAACTACCTCACTTCTTTTCTTCTTGAAGATCATACACATAGTATTATTGTGTACGATTTTATAATTTAGATGCTTGCACTAGCCAGAAAAATAATAGCAGATGAGGTTACGGGTATTTTGAAACGCTGGAAAATCTGCAAGACACAAATCGAACACCCAGTACCATCCATGCTGGAAATACATGAGAAACGAGACGGAACATCCAACACAGTAACTGCTGGAGATCAGACGAAAAAAAGACAATCGAACAGCAGATGTGATACATTACATGCGAAAGTCTTGTCCCTGAGGAGCGGCAGACAGGTTAAGTAGATGGTGAACATTACACCAACGGCCACGAACCATCCAGCATACTAAACGTGCAACATTACATGCATACATCTAGGTCTTACCCTTGTAAAGCACCCAGAGATGTAGGATCACCGTGAGTGGTGCCGGAGAGAGGATCACTGAGGGACCAAGCTGCCCACTGAACCCAACTCACTGGAGCCCACTCTACTGTGTAAGGATGTAAATGGAATGGTGGATGGTAGCAAAGAGGCAATATGCACTGATCAACTCTGACCTAACCTACCTAATTGTTGGAGTAATAACTTACCTGTGTCCGAGATTAATTTAAAGTTCTATCGTGGCTGTCCGTCGCTAGAGTTCTGTAAAATACTCTGCACTGCCTGGCGTCGTTAGAGTGGCGGTTATATCCAGGACATTTTATATATTATAAAACATTTCCTAGAGACAGTTCCAGACTTACCTGTAAAATACACTTATTTTTAAAAGTACAAAGATGGTGATAATTATACTAAACATGAATATTGCGTTGTAAATATTATGAACAAGGTAGCAACTTAGATATATAGATCCTGGATTGATGTTTTTGGGTTTTTTAAAGTCGAGAGGATTATGTAAAGGTGTGCGATCCATTATCACACTACCACTACATACTGAACCATATCACAGTAAGGATAGTAACCCGTCACACACACACACACACACACACACACACACACACATACACATACTAACCCGTCACATACACACACTAACCCGTCACATACACACACTAACCCGTCACACATAAACTAACCTGCTCACACACACACACACAGACCTGTCACACACACACACACACACACACACACACACACACACACACACACACTAACCTGTCACATACACACACTCCAACCCGTCACACACATAAACTAACCCGTCACACACACGCACTTTAACCCGTCACACACACGCACTTAACCCGTCACACACACACACACACACACACACACATACATACTACTACTACGACTACTAATACTACTGCTGCTACTACTACTACTACTTTGCTGTC
Source organism: Homarus americanus (assembly GCF_018991925.1). Lineage (NCBI taxonomy): Eukaryota > Metazoa > Arthropoda > Malacostraca > Decapoda > Nephropidae > Homarus > Homarus americanus. Next base: position 3,618 of record NW_024749241.1, read on the forward strand.
ACTCTGAATTTGAGTATAACGATCATCCAACTATGATACAATGATATGAGTTATTAAGGATGTCACCTATGTTGGTGAGTCTTGAGGTGACTAAAGAGGCCGATACGGGACGCAGGGTCGTTCACAGATGTTGCACATGTGCAGGGCTACATCTAGCGGGGAGGCAGTGACAGCGTCTTCGACGTTGGCGCTTGTCTGCCTTCGGTATGCGTCGGGCTAATCCCGAAAGTATTGACACCTTGTGTGGTGCTCCTCCAAGCATTACGGTGTGAAGTAATCGTCTCCCCAGGTGAGAGTCTATAAGACTATCCTTATACCTTTTCAGTTGCCCGCCAGCGTTACATTTACTATTCGTAGGTGACTGTAAAGTAGCTGCATTGGTAGTCTACTGTCGTCCATGCGGGTAACCTGGCCAGTCCAGCGTGAAGATGTTCATGGATAATGGTAGCCTCGATGTCCTACAGTTGGAATCAACGAGAATACCCACATTTGTTCTCTTGTCTTCCCAGCAAACTCGGAGGATGGAACGTAGACTACGTTGGTGAAAGTTTACAAGTGCCTTTGAGGTGCCCTATATGTGACCCATGTCTCGCTGCTGGTCCTGTATATAGCAGGGTGGGGAGGACCACTACTCGATAAACGTGCAACTTTGTAGATAATTTCGCCCTAACAGTGGAAGATACAGGTACGGAGTCCGGCAAAGGCTGAGATGCACTTGATCCGATGTTGAATATCTTCATCGATGTTCGCAGTGGTGAATAGGTGGAGCTGAGAAGCGTGGGTAACATTAGGAGGGTAGTACTGTTAAGCTGATGGATGGTGGTGGTGTGGCTGAACCAGGCAAGCTGAAAGAGAATCTGATTCATATCACTTCAAGGCCGATATGTGCATACTTATCTTCGAAGGTGTTTAGGATCTCCTGTAGGTTGCGTTCATTGTGAACGACAAAGGTGAGGTCGTCTGCGTACTGAAGTTCAGTAAAGGAAGCTGCTGACACCTTTGTTCCTGCCTGGTGTCGTCTTATGTTGAAAAGATCCTTCATCCGGTACTGGATGTCCACCCTATGCGTCTAAATTGGCACTGGCACGCGTGAGGATGGTAGAAAATGGAAAAAAAGTTGGTGCCAATACACATCCTTGTTTTACCTGTTTGGATGGGGAAGAACTCAGACTGGGTGCCATTGTGCAGGACATTGCCGTTCATGCCATCATGAAGTTGCCTCACGGCTTGATGAATTATGGTGGGCAGCCAAAACGGCCGCGGGTCCGCCCAGTTGACCAGTTCGAAGGCCTTGGTTGGTCAATGACTATCTTACAGGTCACAACCTGTTCTCTGCACTTTGCCTGTGTCTAGCAGGCAGCAAAGATCATGTCTGTGGTGCCACGTGATGGTCTAAAACCACATTGAGATTCTGGGAGGAAGTTTTCTGCCTCAGGAAGAAGTCTGTTTAGGAGGACTCTGGCGATAATCTTGCCAGCTTACGGACAGCAGCGGATCCGCAGTGAATTGCCACAGTCTGGCGGTCTCCATTGTTCTTATAAATATTGATAATGGAAGCGTCCAGAGCTTGGGGATTTCTTCCTTTTCAATATTCTCCTGCTTTACACACCTCGGCTAGTATGATTCCCTCAGGCGCTGAGGATTATGTTATTTTCATCTGTTTGATGGCAGTAGCTACCTCATCCAGGGATGGAGGATAGCTGTGGTGGTCAGCTCTGGATGCTGAGGAACCTGCTGGGTAACCAGGACATCACATCGGTGTTTTGGTTGTGCAGTGAATGGTGGTGCGCTTTCCAGCGCTGAAGGATGCCTTCTTCGTCTTTAATTAGGTAGTTACCGTCGGTGGGGGAGCGGAGGAGGACTGCCCTATGAGTGATTGGCCCATAAGATGTTTTAGTGGAATTGAAAAATTCCCATCTTGTGCTGATCTGCAAATTTTGTGTTTCACATACTTTATTTTTAAACAGTCATTTTTAGATTGCGAAGTTCACGCTGGACCACCGCTTTCTTCTTGCAGAAGGTATCAGCTTTGGTCCAAGACTGAAGGCTGTAATCCCAGTCAGTTAAAGCAGCATGTTTATCATCAACAGTACAATGATTTCTGGATCATTTTCATCAAACCAGTCCTGGTGTGTTCTTTCGATCTGGCAGGGTCTCCTGCAGGTTTTGTCATGAGCGTGTCGAGAATATCCCCATTCGGCAATGTGATTTGGGTTGTTTGTTGTCAGGTGGTTTATCAGCCCATGTTTGAGCTCTCTCTGAAAGCATGTTATACTGTTTGAACCTCCGGACACTTAGTGTTAAAACCTCTTCTGAGGCTTCCTGCCTTTACCGTTTGGGGCGACGTGAAGTGAGACCTTGGCTCTGACGAGCCGATCATCAGTGTCGCATTGGTCTGGGTAACGTATGGCTTGGGTGATGATAATATCTTGGCGTCCCTTTCTCTGACAATGATGTAGTTAATGAGATGCCAGTATTTGGATCGTGGGTGTTGCCACGAACCCTTGAACTTGTCGTCCTGCCTAAACAGGGTATTAGTGATAGTGAGGTTGTATGCAGCACCCTTCAGGAAGAGTAGACCGTTGGGACTACACTTGCCAAGTCCATTTCTCCCTATCGTCCCCTGTCAAATGTCAGCATCTCTGCCAACTCTGGCATTGAAGTTACCAAAGCACAACCTTCTCTGGGGTAGAGGTTAGCACTCTGTCGAGGTCGGCATAAAAGACCCTTGATGTCATTCTCTGCATCCAGTGTTGGGGCGTATGCCGATGAAAAGTCATGACGTGAGTGATTCAGTGGTACTCGGGGCGTCATGAGGCGCTCGTTGATCCAACAGGCTTACTGTTATCCTGTGTAGGATGCGTTGGTGGATGGCAAAGCCAACTCCGCAAAGCGTTTTCTCACAGCAGGCTTACCCTTCCAGATGAAGGTATAGCCAGACCCCGTTATGTGAGTCAACCCTCGTCCGGGAGCCGGGACTCAGTGGCTGCTATGTCGATGTTATACCTAACCAGCTCTTTTCCACAGGGGCGGTTCTTCATTCAAGATGCTTATTTATGCCAATATCCAGAAAGGCCTAACATTACATGCAGTGGTCATAAGAGCTCGCATAGTTTGTTTTGTTTTGATCTGTGATTATGATCGTGTTTTCGATCGCATAAGGATGACCTTACTGGGTGCGGTTGCCCAGTCAGGTTGGTTCTTTAGGCAGGCTATGTTTAGGGCACCTTTTCTAGCCCAATCCCCGTGTCGAATGAGCAGAGTGGCACCTTGAAAGGGTTGCTCAATTGTACAGACAGGACCGAATTGCACTGCTTCCAAGATCGCAGTGCATAAACGACCATCTTATCTGTGCCGCCATGTGCAGAGGTGTGACTAGACTCGCAGTCATCTCTGCCTGTCCCCGTCGCCATAGGACTTTTTGGGGGTTTAGGGGTTTTGGTGATGATGATGATGAGCTGGATGATGGCTGCGTGTGAGTTGATTTTTGGTGAGGCAGGAATGCAGGCTGCAACCACACATCTTGGTTCTCCCTTTTCCTGATCCAATGGTGTAAGTGTTGCAATGACTTGGGAGAGTTACAATGGACTGCCGATAACCGGTTTGTTGTGTTACGCCTAGGAGCCTGTCCATCATGCATTGCCTTCGTCAGCTGGTGTAGTCGTTGGGATCCCATGGTGGTACCTCTTCTGCCTATACCACCGTTGGGGTCTTCTTGGAGCTCTGTAAACATGTCTGCCTGATGCTGGGCTCCACCGCAGATTATTCGTTCGGGGTTTACTTCCGTAGCCTTATACCTAACAAGGCTAATCCACAAGGCAGCGAGGCAGAGGTTGGTAAGCGCCAGGACGTGTTCACATGCCAGTGGGCCTATGCGCCATCCATCTGGGTCCCACTGCTACTCCGAAATCCCCTGTTGGTCTAGCCTGGGCCTACGAGGCACCCAGTTACCGTGTGATGCCACGAAGAGGAACAACAGAAGTCTTGATAGTGATGAGGCTGCGTACTGGCAGGGGAAGACTAGCAAGTTGCTTCCCTGTTCGCCACGAGGGCTAGCCAGCGGCGGTAGCTGAAAGTGAGAGGAAGCAAGCAGTGCTTGCACCTTAACACACACACACACACACACACACACACACACACACACTCCTACAATCAAACACACAATAACCCGTGACACACACTAACACGTCACACACACACACACACACACACACACACACTAACCCGTGACACACACTAACCCGACACACTAACCCGTGACACACTAACCCGTGACACACACTAACCTGTGACACACTAACCCGACACACACACACAACCCCTACACAGCGTTACAGCTCGTTGAGTGCTGTGGTCTACTAATCAATTTTTCATGGTGCTGTTTGAGAAGAGACAGGTTCCAAGCTGGCCATCATTTTTGTTGGTGAACTTGTCTGAGTCTCCTTCACCCGTCTGTCCTCACTCTTGCATCAACAACCTTGATTTTAATTATATATAGTCTACTTAGCCCATGCGTAACAGACGCAAGCGTACTCACACACATGCGCCCACACTCACATATAGTTACATACATAATTTTAAGTACCCTCTATTCTTTCTTCACTAAATTTTTTTTTCTGTTTGTCTCTCTTTATATATCTTCTTTTTTTTTCTCTCTCTCTCCCACTGTCATTCACCCAGACTCTGCATATTCTTAGGCCTTTCTATACAAGCACCAGCACTGGCCGTTCATTCATCGCTTCAGTACCCCAACCTCTACCTGCCCCAAGGGTCCTCCTGCCATACAAACACACCGGAGTACACAAGCCTCTTTAGACTCCATAAAGTAGATTTTTTCCTTAACTGTGAGTTACCAAAGACTCGCTTATTTAAGATTCACTCAAGGACACTGAAGATTTTAATATTTTATTTTTTTTATTAATGAAGAAGTTGTTCTAATCCTAAACCCTCCATAATTCGGCACGCTGAGGGATTTGTCCTTACCAAGATACTGAATTTGCCCGATTTTTTTCATTACCCAAAATATATCCGTATATAGTTTTTAATGCAGATTTGTGACTCCCAATATAGGTTTCAGAAGGCATAGAACACGGAGAAAATGAATGGAAATATACCAGACAGGTATGAAAGAACAGTGTACTGAAAAAAAAGCATATGTAAATTTTATCAACGACTCAACATTACAGAAAGAATTTTACGTAATTTCGGCTTCTTGACCCGCTGTGTTGACTAGTACACAGGTATTCAATAGGAGGGAACTATCTACAAAGTTGACATGTTCACCTCTGACCCCGACTTCAAGGTGAATCCGTGATTTTCTGTATTGAGAATTGTTAAATAAGTTTTTATATGTTATTACCAGTTAAAAATGTCATAAATTATAACTTTCTTTTACCTTGGGTCATGACTGTTGACCTTTCATATGACGTCACGTAACAGCAAAGGTTATATCTTGTTCAGGACACGTATACTGACTGACTCCATTTACATTATAAGCTGATAGGAAAGGTCAGAGGTGATAGCTATTTTTGTCCTTACCATATCACTGACGTGTGACTCCATCAGTGAAATCCATACCATTAATTCCTCTCTTCCTCGCTGGTGTCCACGCTTCAACTGTAGTTTAAATACCTATAATGGAGGAAAACAACGGGACGTTTTCTCTTTGTCTTGGGAAGCTGAGAAGCAAAATGTTGAGTAGTGACAATATATACAACTGGCTGACTATGCACCACCACCACCACCACTGGCTGACTATACACCACCACCACCACTGACTCACTGTACACCACCACCACTGACTCACTGTACACCACTACTGACTGACTGTACACTACCACCACTGACTGACTATACACCACCACCACCACCACTGACTGACTATACACCACCACCACCACTGACTGACTGTACACTACCACCACCTGACTGACTATACATCACCACCACCACCACTGACTGACTATACACCATCACCACTGACTGACTATACACTACCACCACCACCACCACTGACTGACTATACACCACCACCACCACCACTGACTGACTATACACCACCATCACCACTGACTGACTATACACTACCACCACCACCACCACCACTGACTGACTATACACCACCACCACCACTGACTGACTATACACCACCATCACCACTGACTGACTACACCTATACACTACCACCACCACCACCACTGACTGACTATACACTACCACCACTGGCTGACTGTACACCACCACCACTGACTGACTATACACCACCATCACCACTGACTGACTATACACCACCATCACCACTGACTGACTACCACCACACTACCACCACCACCATCACTGACTGACTATACACCACCACCACTGACTGACTGACTATACACTGACCACCACCACCACCACTGACTGACTGACTATACACTGCCACCACCACCACCACTGACTGACTATACACCACCATCACACTGTTGACTATACACCACCATCACCACTGACACCACCACCACTATGACTATACACTACCACCACTGGCTGACTGTACACCACCACCACTGACTGACTATACATCACCATCACCACTGACTGACTATACACTACCACCACTGGCTGACTACACCACCACCTGATGACTATACACCACCATCACCACTGACTGACTATACACCACCATCACCACTGACTGACTATACACTACCACCACTACCACTGACTGACTATACATCACCATCACTGACTGACTATACACCACCACCACTGACTGACTGACTATACACTACCACCACCACCACCACTGACTGACTGACTATACACTACCACCACCACTGACTGACTATACATCACCATCACTGACTGACTATACACCACCACCCACTGACTGACTGACTATACACTACCACCACCACCACCACCACTGACTGACTATACACTACCACCACCACCACCACCACCACTGACTGACTATACACTACCACCACCACTGACTGACTATACACCACCACCACCACTGACTGACTATACACTACCACCACTGACTGACTATACATCACCATCACTGACTGACTATACACCACCACCACTGACTGACTGACTATACACTACCACCACCACCACCACCACTGACTGACTATACACTACCACCACCACCACCGACTGACTGACTATACACTACCACCACCACTGACTGACTATACACCACCACCACTGACTGACTATACACTACCACCACTGACTGACTATACACCACCATCACTGGCTGACTATACACCACCACCACTGACTGACTATACACTACCACCACTGACTGACTATACACCACCATCACTGACTGACTATACACCACCATCACTGGCTGACTATACACCGCCATCTCCACCACTGGCTGACTTTAGGAGTGAAGGGTGAAGGTGGAGTGAGGGATGAGGGGAGGGAAGAGAGAGGAGGAATAATCGTTTGGATAGGAAATGAGGTGAGGGGTGGAATGGGGGGCTGAGGTGAGGCTGGTGATAGTAAGAAGGGTGAATGTGCAAACGAGACGAATGACGGGGTGAAGGGAAGAGGGGTGAAAGTGAGGTAAGGTACGGGTTGAAGGGTGAGGGTGATAGTGAGGTTGAGTGGTGTGGGTGAAAGTTAGAGGAGGGGCGGGGTGGAGGATAGGGGTGAAAGTGAAGTAAGGGTTGGGTAGTGAAAGCTAGTTGAGGGAGTGAAACTGAGGCGACGGGGTGAAAACGAGGTGATGGGCGTGGGTGAAAGTTAGTCGAGGGGCGGGGTGGATTGGTGGGGGTGAAAGTGAAGAAAGGGGTTGGGGTGAAAGCAGGTTGTCGGTTGGAGAGAAAGTGAGTCAAAGAAGTGAAATATGGAGGTGAAAGTGAGGCGAAGGGGGTGAAAGAGAGTCGAGGGGCGGAGTGAAAGCGAGGTGACGGGTAGGGTTGAAAGCAAGTAGAGGGCGGGGTGAGGGGTTAGGTAAAGGTTAAGTGGATCGTTGTGCCATTTTCAAGTGTTACCTTTGACCTACAACCATGAAAAGTTGCTCGGGTCTAAAACTGCGAATAGTGCATTTTACCACACCACTACCACTGACTGACCATGCAACCACCGCCACCGCTACCACTGACTGACCATGCACCACCACCACTACCACTGACTGACCATGCTCTACCACCACTACCACTGACTGACCATACACCACCACCGCCACTACCACTGACTGACCATACACCACCACCACTACCACTGACTGACCATACACCACCACCACTACCACTGACTGACCTGCAACCACCGCCACCGCTACCACTGACTGACCATGCACCACCACCACTACCACTGACTGACCATGCTCTACCACCACTACCACTGACTGACCATACACCACCACCGCCACTACCACTGACTGACCATACACCACCACCACTACCACTGACTGACCATACACCACCACCACTACCACTGACTGACCATACACCACCACCACTACCCACTGACTGACCATGCACCAGCCACTACCCTGACTGACCATACACCACTACCCCTGACTGACCATACACCACCACCACTACCACTGACTGAGCATGACTGAGACCATACACCACTACCCTGACTGACCATACACCACCACCACTACCACTGACTGAGCATGCACCACTACCACTGACTGACCATGCACCACTAACAGCACCACTGTCTGACCATACACCAACACCACTGATAACCATAAACCACTACCACCACCACTGACTGACCATAAGCCACTACGACTGACTAACCATAAACCACCACCACCAGCACTGTCTGACCACACTACCACCACTGATTGACCATACACCAACACCACTGACTGACCCACTACCACCACTGATTGACCATACACCAACACCACTACTGACCGCCCCACACCACTGACTGACCATACACTACCACCACTGATTGACCATACACCAACACCACTGACTGACCACACCAACACCACTGACTGACCGCCACTACCACCACTGATTGACCATACACCAACACCACTGACTGACCATACACCAACACCACTGACTGACCATAAACCACCACCACCACTGACTGACCATACACCAACACCACTGACTAACCATAAACCACTACCACTGACTGACCATAAACCACTATGACTGACTGATCATAAAACCACCACCACTGTCTGACCATACACTACCACTGATTGACCATACACCAACACCACTGACTGACCATACACTACCACCACTGATTGACATACACCAACACCACTGACTGACCATACACCAACACCACTGACTGGCCATGCACCAGCCACTACCCCTGACTGACCATACACCCACCCCTGACTGACCATACACCACCACCACTACCACTGACTGAGCATGCACCACTACCCTGACTGACATACACTGCACCACTGATGACCATACACCAACACCACTGACTGACCATAAACCACTACGACTGACTGATCATAAACCACCACCACTGTCTGACCATACACCAACACCACTGACTGACCATACACCACTACCAGCACCACTGACTGACCATACACCAACACCACTGACTGACCATACACCACTACCAGCACCACTGACTGACCATACACCAACACCACTGACTGACCATACACCACTACCAATGACTGACCATACACCAACACCACTGATTGACCATACACCACCACCACTGACTAACCATAAACCACTACCACTGATTGACCATACACCACTACCAATGACTGACCATACACCAACACCACTGACTGACCATGCACCACTACCAGCACCACTGACTAAACAATGCCCATACACCAACACCCCTGACTGACCATACAGCACTACCACTTGACAAACCATCCCAACCAGCACCGCTGCCGCCGCCGCCAGTTGAAGATATGCCACCACCGGCTCGCCACCATCACCACCACCACCACCACCACCACCACCACCACCACCACCAAGAGACTCGGGTAGTTTCAGGTTGTTGTCTTGAGGTAATTAATGTCCTCACTTGAGTTAACTCTAAAGCCGGGAGAGAGAGTTTTTGTCAACTCGAGAGAAGAGGAAATGTCTTAAAGGCGGTCACTCGGAGTCTTATTGTTGGTGGAAAATCTTGAGTAAAACTACGTGATTTATCTCTGTTTGGGTCTCTTTTTCCCTCACCAGTCGCTCAGCGTGTCGGTCAATCACGTAACCAGTCAACCAGTTACGCACGCACGCACGCACACACACACACACACACACACACACACACACACACACACACACACACACACCACCTAACCTATCGAAGAGGACAATCCCGTCAACCACATGATCACCGCACTAATTGAATTTTCTCTAAGCCTGTCAGCTGAAGAGCCAGCCACGCCACACGACACATCACACAACGCCACACCACGGCACACTATACCGCGCCACACCACGACCAGCCACTCCATACCACGACCAGCCACGCCACACAACATAAGAACATAAGAATGAAGGAAACTGCAGCGGGCCTATTGACCCATACTGGGCAGTCCTATTTACACCCAACCCCTATTGCTCATATATCCATCAAACTTATGTTTGAAGCTATCCAGCGCCACGCCACGGCACACTGTACCGCGCCGCGGCACACACTACCGCGCCACACCACGGCACACTGTACCGCGCCACACCACATCACACCTCGCTGAGGCACACTATACCGCGCCATACCTCGCCACACACCACACGACCACCAAAACTCTCGTCCGTTGTGTAAAACTCCCTCCTACCCCTTCCCAGGCAACACGCGCACGCACGCACACACACACACACACACACACACACACACACACACACGTACACAGGCACACAAGCACACACACCCACACACCTACCTTGATTCATCCTTACACAGAGATGGGCTAAGTATTGGTCCATTGATGTAGTTGACAGCTTCTGTACATCATAAGGAGAGTAAAGCATAAAATAAGTCAATATTGCTTTTGCAAACATTAATACATAAAAGACAAATTAAGTTTCCTGTTCATATTATTATTTTTTTGTCAGCTAATTATCATATTCATTTTTATCGTCTCTGTTACTGGGCTTTAGTTATGTCTCGGCTGTAAACGGCGTCATTATACATTCACTCCACTAAGACTCACTATACGTAAAACGCGGAATTTTTTTTTTTTAAGATGTGAGGATCCGGCGGCTCAGTCAGACGAGTGGGAAGGTGTGAACTAACAGCTGTGTGGTGGTGGGGGGTGACATTGGGCGGGGGTGGTGGGGTGATATGTTGGGGGGCAGTAGTGGGGTGGTGATGTGTTGGGGGTAGTAGTGGTGGTGCCGTAGGTGTTGGAGGTAGTGGTGGACGAGTACACCCGCACTAGTCTCGTCTTCCTCGGATATAGATTGTCGTGACCCTCTAATTGAAGTCCTTTATCACCTTTTATGTCTCACAGTATCTCCTTCCCCCTACCCTCTACTTCCCTCTCCCTGCCCCTCCTTTCTGCCCTTTCCTTGCCTCTCCTCACTGCCCCTCCTTCCCGCTCCCTGTCTCTCCCTACCCCTCCCTGACCCCACCTACCTCCCTCTTCCCTTTCCTACCCCTCCCTACCACTCTCTGCCTCTCTCTACCCTTCTCTGCCTTCCCCTACCTCTCTCTCCCTACCCTTCCCTACTTCCCCTCCCTGCCCCTCCCACTACCCCTCACTACCCCCTGCCCCTCCTTACCCCTCACTACCCCCCCTGCCCCTCCCTACCCCTCACTACCCCCCTGCCCCTCCCCTACCCCCTGACCCTTC